>NC_012877.2:19711973-20006289 GCF_000003195.3 Sorghum bicolor
AAGGCCTTTCAGCAACTGTATTTTGCGCTCACAACCACAGAACCTTAAGCGCACAACCAAGAAGTTCAAGATTATGGATACTCAAGTGGTCTCTGTACCTTTTCCCAAGCCACCAGGCAATTGCCACCATTGGCCTGTTGGTGACCTTTCCAAAGAAAACCTCGCCGCTTTTTATCAATAGCCTTAATCACCCATTTAGGAAGGTCCAAGACTATTAAAAAATATATGGGGACAGCAGCTAGCACAACCTTTACCATGATTAACCGCCCAACCCTGTTCATTAAAGAAGCCTTCCAACCAGGGAGATACTCTGCCACCTTATCCACTAAAGGTAGCAGCACTTCAATAGTTGGTTTTCCAAAGGAGAGTGGGAGGCCAAGATATGTACAAGGGAAGGCCTGCACAGAACATCAGAGGACATTTGCTATGAGTGCCAACTCCTCATCAGTACAATGAATAGGGGAAACTGAACTTTTGGCCAGGTTAGTTCTAAGACCAGAGGCATGTCCAAATAAATCCAGGAGGTGTCTTGTTAGACTAGAGTATGAGTAATGCCGGCCCATGAGGCCCATGTAGGCAACTATATTGCCACCCTGTTTAGGGTTGGCCCAATTCAAGGAAAACCCTAAGTCTAACATGGTATCAGGCTAGTTTCTCTCCCTCCCTCCTCCCAGCCGCCAGGCTACTTCTAGCGCCGCCGCCGGCCGGTGAGCCCACCTGGGATGCCGCCGCAGGCACCATGACTGGTAGGCCGCCTCCCCCTCCTCCCCCAACCTACTTCGGTCATTTCCCTTCTCTCCAGCTGACCTGGGCGCAGATGGCGGCGGCGGCCGCCGCCGCCCTGGCCTCGTCCAGCGGTCTTCCACGGGCGAACGCGGGCGGCCAGGCCGCGGGCAGCATCTGACCTCCTCATTTCGACGCCCTGGCCCCATCCGGTGCACTGGCCCTGCCCGACGCCGCCACTACACGAGCGGGTGCGGGCGCGCGCGGCCAGCCCGCGGGCGGTGCCTGGCCCCTCCCCCAGGCGTGGCTTAGGGCGCTCCCCGCCTGCCTCCTCCCGACGCGGCGCCCCTCCTCATGGCTGCACAGCCACCTGGGACAGGCGGCCCTCCCCTGCAGACCAGCGCAGGCGCGGAGGGCTAGCCGCGCGCAGGCGCAGGGGGCTCCGACGATGCAGCCGTGGATGCAGTGAACACCGACGCCGTCGTCGACCCTACCTCTGATGCCACCGGCGACCTGGTCTTGGGCGCTGTGGCTCCTCCCTTCCCCTTCGGCATGCCGCCGTGGACTCCTACCACCAGGATGGTGGGCGCGGGGGCCAGCACCAACTCTTTCCCCGCTCCACCCCCATCGCTCACCGCAGCGGGACCCGACTCCGCCCTCGACACCGCCCTTGTCGCTGCTCGGGCGGAGTATGTGGCGGGGCAGGCCCGTCTGCGGGAGGCCGCACTCGCTTCGGAGCGCGACGCAGCTGATGCACTGGCCAAGCAGATTGTCGAAGCGGAGCAGCTCCTCACCTCTCCTGCCTCCCATGACGGCGAGGCCATCTCCTCCGGCTTGGCGGGCACGGGGGCTGTAGCGGGACACCCCTCGTCTACCACCACGGTCCTCTGGCACGACCCGGCCGACGCGCTCGTGGCCCAGCTTCACTACCAGACTGGACACAGTGTCCAGAACATCTGGCTCCTGGTCCCAGTTGTCCTCGAGTCGGAGTCGCCTTCCTACGCTTGGTGGCGAGACCTGGTCCTCCTCACCCTTCGCCGCTACGCCCTCGACGACCACATCCTCCTCGACGCCATGGGCACGGTCCCGACTGCCTCGTGGCTGCGCCTCAACAACATCGTCCTCTCCTCGATCCTGGGACGATCTCACTGGACCTCCATGACCTCGTCCGCAACACTCCGAACGCTCACGGGGCCTGGCTGGCGCTCAAGGGCCAGTTTCTGGGCAACATCGAGGCCCGGGCTCTACGTCTCGATGCAAGCTTTCGGACGTTCGTCCAGGGTGACCTCTCCGTTAGCGAGTTCTGCCGCAAGATGAAGGGGATGGCAGACTCTCTCGGCGACCTTGGCTGGACCGTGGAGGACCGTATCCTGGTCCTCAACGTCCTTCGCGGGCTCAGCAATCGCTACGCTCACCTCCGGATGTGGATCACTTGTCAGCGACCCTTCCCCACCTTCCTGCAGGTCCATGACGACCTCGTCATGGAGGAGCTCCGGCAGGGAGTTCAGGTCGTATCGGCCTTCGCATCGGGGTCCTCGTCTTCCTCGACTGCTCTCGCCGCTACTCCCCCACCACGTCCGTCCACTCCGTCGTCGTTGTCTCTTCTTGGTCACCCTTCTCCCAGGCCGAGCCGGGGTCGGGGGCCGTGGCGGCCGCCGTCGCCACGGCGGGGGACGTGGTGCAGGCCGTGGGGACAACACGGTGCCGACACCTCCGCGGGGTGCACCCTGGTCATCCTTCCACAACCCATGGTCAGGGCGCATATCCATGTGGCCGTTCTCGGCTCCCGGTGGTGAGCCTCGCCCGCCGGTGGCCATGCTTGGTGGTGCTCCCCCAGGGTTCCCCTCAGCGACCGGGTGTCGACTACGACGAGACTTTCAGCCCAGTGGTGAAGCCGGCTACTGTCCTCACGGTCCTCTCGCTGGCTCACTCGCGGGTGGCTCGTGCATCAGCTTGACGTCAAGAATGCCTTCCTGCATGGCGTTCTTACTGAGACAGTGTACTGCAGCCAGCCGGCGGGGTTTGTTGACTCTTCTCGTCCCGACATGGTGTCTCGGCTCAACAAGTCTCTCTACGGCCTCAAGTAGGCCCCCCAGGCGTGGAACCATCGGTTTGCTGCTTTCCTTCTGACCCTGGGGTTTGTGGAGGCCAAGTCAGATACTTATCTGTTCATCTATCATCATGACGCTGAGATTGCGTACCTGCTGCTCTATGTTGATGACATTGTCCTCAGCCTCCAGTGAGTCCCTCCTTCGCCGGATCATAGCCTCTCTTGAGTAGGAGTTTGCTATGAAGGATTGAGGTTTGCTCCATCACTTCCTCGAGGTCATTGTTGAGCCTCATCAGTACACTCTTGATATCCTGGAGCAAGCTGGGTTGACTGACTGTAAGCCCTGCTCCACTCCGGTTGACACACAAGGCAAGCTATTAGAGGCTGCGTGTACACTAGTGACAGATCCCACTGCATATTAGAGTCTTGCCGGTGCACTTCAGTACCTCACCTTCACCCGATCAGACATCACCTATGCAGTTCAGCAGATATGTCTCCATATGCATGATCCCCGGGAGCCACACCTCACTGCTCAAGCGGATCCTTCGCTATCTCCGCGGCACCGTTGACTTCGGTCTACTTGAAAGCTCAAATTTGGTTTTGGTAATTAATGACACCAAGTTGCTAATGCCTTGTGTTTAAGTAATTTGAGTTAGGCATAGCAATACATGTGATGAAAGTGCTAGGTGGCATGGAAAGGTGGCCACATGATTACAAAGAGATGAAGCATGAAGTGGAGATCATGGTGATAGACAAGGAGTAAAGTGATCAAGGCAAAGGTATAAACATAGAGTTTTGCTTTTGCCGGTCTAAGTTGAGTAGAGAAGTGATTGACCGGATTTAGGATAGATAGCCGACTATCAAGAGGGGAAATCACGGTCGTCTCTCGAATCAAGTGCTACTAGATCCATATCTTGAGCATATGCATTAGGATCTAGTAAAGTGCTAACCTTACTCCTTTGGGAAAATGTTTGTGAAATGCTAACACACATGCACTTTGGTGGTGGACACTTGGTGGTGTTAGCACATTTGCAAAGGAGATGGAGTTCCTAGGGTTGAGAAGGGTTTGGGTTCCTCTCTCCCTCCCGCTGAGCTTGCGAGGCGGGATTCGACGCTTTAGAGAAAATGAAAAGCATATTTTCTATTGCGCTGATGGAATTCTTTGGGAAGTCGCGGGAGTGTTTCTCGGACGCTGGCCGCAGAGGCATCGGACGCTGGCCTATGCGTTCGGTGTACTGTCGTTGTCTGGCCTGAGTAAGCAGCGCGCACCGGACGCTCAGCCCTGACGCAGGATATTCACAGCTCGTGTGTCCGGTGAAGACAGACTTCTGCGAGGGTTTCTAACAAGAGCATCGGACGCACCGGAGTGTCCGGTGGTCAGCGTCCGGTGTTCGAGCGTGTTTGCAACCCTCTCTACGTATGGGTTCGATGAGTACCGGATGCATTCGGTGCTCACTTGACCGCGCCCGATGGTTCGAAAGTGACCGTTGGAGTTTGACGCATGAGCTTCAAAAGGATGACACGTGGTCATCATCAGTGCATCGGACGCAGGGGTCCATCGTCCGGTGGCTCCCCGTTGTACGTCCGGTGACCCCGAGTGTCTTCGAGGATATCAGTAAGGGGTGCCCTAACTGATGAGCATATCAAGAGTGTCCGTACACAAGTCGAGGCATCCGACTCGACGCCCAGTTGTGTGCGCGATCCTCGACGACCATGGTCTCGAACACGGAAAGAGCGTCCTACGAATCGATCAAGGCTCGAGCACCGGCTACCGTCGAATACGGAAACAGGCTCGTACGAATCAGGAGACCTCGAGCGCAAGGACGCCGCCTGCCGCCTGACGCGGGCACAGGAACCAGGGCGTTTAATGCGCCTGTCGCGTTCTCACCTAACCCGCCAGTCACGGGAAGCGTGATAGGGAACACGCACGTCTAATCAAGACCCCCCTCGAGACGTCCAAGGTCAGCGCTCTGGATAGCGAGGCGTTACATGGCACCCGACCCTCGAGTAGGCATGTTTCCTTCTGGGGGAAGGGTCGGGCGACGAGTGACAGCACCTCAACCACTCCGACGCAGCTGCTGCTGCGACGTACAAGCGTGCAACAGATAAACAAGTCCAGGACGGCGCACAGAGCGGGATATAGGGGCATGCGTAATCATCATCAAGGTACCAAGATAAGATGGCTCGAGACCACGCCGGTACGGAGGCCTCGAGTAGGTCAGCGCGCCATACCTCTATCGACCCCTACTCTGACGTCTATACATGTACCCTAAGCCTCTCCTTGGAACTATAAAAGGAGAGGCCCGGGAGCGGGTAGAGGACACGCAACACAACACAATACACACGTAGTAGAGCTTCCATACTCCATCTCCATCCATCTCACGCCTGTATTCACCCCTGTACAAGCACTTAGGTGCAAGATAATACAAACTCTCCTCCCCCCGCTGGACGTAGGGCCTTCTCTTGCCCGAACCAGGATAAATCTTTGTGTCTTTTCTTGCATCACCATCTGGAAAGGGGAGCACGCATACAAGTTTTACTTGTTGGTGTGACCTCCCGGGGGGAAAACACCGACAGTTGGCGCGCCAGGTAGGGGTCGTGCGTGTTTCTCACCGATTTCCCATTCCATTTCAGATGGCCACTCTCATTTCGCCGATTCCGCACTCCACGGTGATTTGGTTCGGGGGTCTCGAGTTCATGTCTACCGGTTCTGGCTATGACATGATCCTACTCTCGGTCAAAGGACCGGGAGGAGCCCGCGTTGCGCCAACACGATTGAGGGCTCCGAGACGTCCTCGCCACCACGCCTCCCCGCCCAAAAAGAGGCGTGGACAGCGCCACCATCACCCTTTTGCCTCGTCACGACCGACAGTTCGTGCCAGGCAGGAAGTGACACAGGAGCCGAAAGCCCCGAGCGCCGAAATCGCGGGAATGACGGCCCAACGCCACGAGGATCGCACGACGACGATGGGAGATGGCGCGCCCCGCGCGCTCTCCTCCACCGCTACGCTACTTGCACATGGGCTGTTCGCCCCAAGAAGAGCGCTGCCGTTCGGTCTGGACAATGCCGCGGCGTCGCTCGCCAGGGCGATATGCCCAAACGCCCAGACATACGTGGAGAGACCAATGGTCCTCCCACGCGACACTGGAGTACAGCAACGGACGTCCGAGCTGCCGGATTTCTCCCAGGTACGAGGCCTCCGTCGCCTAGGGCCTGGGCGATACACGATCACCTCACTCAGGCAACGGCTGCTGGAGGAGGGACGTGGATGCTTCTACGCCGCCAAGCCGGACTCCGACTCTGAGTCCGATAGCCACGACCCTACTAGGGAATGCTTCCACATCGACGGGTCGGTAGAAACTACCGACGAGACACAAGACGCCGTTGCTGGCGGTCGAGCCCCTGCAGCAAGGGAAGACCCCAGGACGCCTGGGAATGACGGTCAAGTCGACCCCCCTCCACAAGAAGACAGAGCCGCGCAACTTGCGCAGCTACGAGAGCTCAAAGCGAAGCTCGATGAGGATCGCGAGCGCCTTGTTCTGCTTGAACATACCCTCGAGCAAGACCTGCCTTACCCGCTTGGCGAAAGTGTCCGCAGACGGGCTCGAAAGGTACATCGGCAGATCGTTGGAGACGGAGAGCCTGAGCAGCCCGTCAGCCGTTTCCCTCGAGCGGACCAGAACGTCGTGGCGGCGACAATGCTGCTGCGTAATATGCCCGAACCGTCGAACTCCCAAGCGCGACGCATTCGAGACGAGGTGCAGACTCTGCTCCAGGTGGCGGCAGTTCAGCAGGCCGAGAGCTCGGCCTCTCGACGTCGAGGAGCGGCCACAGAAAAGCGTGATGAGCCGGTCCAGAACGAAAAGGAGGTGTCGGTCCATCAGCAGCCACCCCCTCGAGGGAAAAAGACAGCACTCGTCCTCCCCGTCAACAACCAACGACGACACGACATGGGTCGGTGGAGGCCCGGATGCGAATCCGGTCGGGGCAACAGTTCTCCATTTCGTCTTCCGTGCGCGCCTTAACGCCCCGGATGAGATCCTGGACGGCCTCGAGCGATCCCCCATGACGTAAAAATAGGTCGATTAGGGAGGGGAATCGCCCGTCATCATCCACCGTCTTCCAGGTCCCGGTCTCGTCGGAAGCGCCACCGCCTGACGTCCCGGCTTCATCCTCCTCAGAGGGCTTGTGGTCTTCCCACGCCCGTCGTTCTCGGAGAAATCCGGGAGCGATCCCCTCGATGCCGTAGACTGTGCCCTTGATCTCGGACTGAGGGTCCACCGGGGTGTGCATCATGCAAGTAAGCGCCACCACTCCGTCCGCCCGCCCTGGGTCCGCCGGGATAGAAGCAGGCGCTCCTGGGTGGAGCCACGCCGGGGTGGAGGACCGTAGACTGGTAGACCCTCCTCCCCGGTCTCAGGCTCTTGCGGCGTCGGCGGCACCGGCTGGGGCGGACCACGGGGCGGCGGCTCGAGCAGTCCCTCTAATTGTTGGCTCCTCTGCTGCTGCTGCTCCTCCTGCCGGTCCTGCTCCAGCAGTTCCTCGAGCCGGGCTCCTTCCGGCCGGCACCCCTCCTCTCCTTCTCCCTCTTGCTGCTGCGGCTGCTGCTGCCCCTCCTGCAGCTGTTGGCGCGTCTCCCGCTCGCGCTCCTCCTCCCTCTTCCTCTGCTCCTCGACGGAGTGGAGCCCGATGGGCCACGGCGTCCGTTTCGTCGCAGGGCAAGCCTCGAGCTCCTCAGATCGAGCTTCCTTGGAAGGCCCGTCGCCGCCAGACCCGTCACTTATCGTGATAGGGTCCCCCTCGACCCCAGATCGGGGAGGCTCGGGGGCTCCCTCCTGTTCTTGAGGGCGAGGCGCCTCGACCCGCTTCGACGACGGCGGGGCGGACTCCCCCACCAATGGACGTGGCGGGGCGCTCTCGGCACCGGCCGGCGGCAGAGGGTCGGAAGAGCCTGCAAGCACAAAAAGTAAGTCAGCCACGATGATCGACATGAGGGTAACACGACATCGGGAATAAACCGCTAACCTGAGTCTTTGGAGGCCGCTCCCACCTTAAGCCTCTTGGCCATGGAGGGCTGGGCCTGTTCGAGCGTCCGCTTCAACCTGAGGGAAGAAGAATGAGCGTAAGTAAAAATCGCGGCCTAAGAAAATGCAAAAGCGTCGGAAAACAAGAACCACGACATTAAGACCTTACCCCACAGGAAGGGCGACCCGCCTACCGGTCCCTCGACCAGCAGGCTTCGAGCCACCCCGCGTCGAGGCGTCGGGCCCCTCGCGAGCGGGCGCCGGTCTCGGCTCGGCATCTCCCGCCTGGCCGGCGCCTGGACTGGTGCTCCTGCGATCCGTTCCCCCCTTGCTCGAGGACGCGGCGCGACCACGAGTCAGCGGCCCCGTCGTCAGGGACTTAACCCGGTGGCCTGCCTTGGACGCGGGAGGAGGTTGGGGGCGGGGGACGGTCCGACCTGGCGCGGGCTCAGGAGGAGTGTCGGCGCGGGAACGACGTGGAGACGGCTCCCTCTGCTGACTTTCACGAGACCCGCTTAGCGTCCCCTTTGGGACTTCTGTCCGCGGGACGTCGACGCCGGTCGGGGGAGGGCCCTCGAGGATCCGGTCGAGACGGGACGCCATTCCCTCGGAATCATCGCTGTCGTCGTCGCCATCGCCGCCATCGTCCTCGTCGGGGGATTCTTCCTCTGGCTCCCCCCTCTGCCTAGACTTCGCCCGATGCGTCTCCAGCGCTTGACGCTCGAGATTCTTCTTCTTTTCCTTCTTTTTCAAGTCCACTGCGGACTTCTGCTTTTCCGCGGACTCTCGCCGTTTGTCACGATCGACCTCGTCCTCCTTTACTGGAGGTCTCGAGGATCGAGCGTCGATCGGTCCCTGCACGGGCAGAGATGGGTCTTAAAAATGGTCGAAGAAGATCGAGATTCAAGATCGTACATAGGAAAAGGACTTACCAGATCGATCGACCCCTGATCGGGCCTCTTGGGGAAGTCGTTGACGTGCTCCGGCTGGAAGTCGCTAGCAACGGCCGCCCTAACTCGGGCCGCGACCTCATCGTCTGCCGGAGCCTCGTTGGACATCCGGCAAGCCTCGAGATCCCGGGACGAAACGCCGGGACCCACCTCGTCCATCCTCAACGGCCGAGACATCAACGGGAGAACCCTCCGATGATGGACGGCCGAGAGAACGAGAGCGGCTGTCAGGCCTTCCTCGTGTAGCTTCTTCAGGGCATTGAGGAGGGGGTCGAGCCGCGCCTGGTGAGTTTGGACGACGTCGTAGCTCCAGTGGCCCGGGCGCTCCGAGATCAAGCGCCCAGTGTAGGCGGGGAAGAGGTCGTCGTCGTTCCGTAGATAAAACCATTGGGAGTCCCATCCGGCGTGGTTCGACGTTAACCCCACCGGGATGTACTCGCGCGGCCTCTCCGACTTGCCGGTCTTGAGCACCAGGTTGAGGCACCCGGCCCGTACCGGCTTCCTCACCCCTGTGGTTCCGGTAGGAGCGTTGAAGAGCTCGCCCCGGTACAAATGGAGCCACAGCTCCCAATGAGGCATCATCCCCAGGAAGCCCTCACACACCGCGGCAAAAACCGCCGCGGCGGTGACGGCGTTCGGCGAAGTGCTGGAGCTCCACCCCGTAGTGGTGGCAGAGCGCCCGCATGAAGCGGCTCGGAGGAGAGCCCAGGCCGTGGCGGTGGAACTTGGCGAAAGAGACCACGTAGCCCTTGGGGCGGCCTTTGCTCCCGGTGGTCCGCCGCCGGCGCGATCCACACCGGTCGCGACGACGAAGTGCGGGGGCGCAGGAGTCCCTCCCTCTCGAGCTCCAGCAGCCGGCGCTCCGTCATTAACGACAGGCGCCAGTCATCGGCGGCGATGAGTCTCACAGGCATTTTCAGGTGGGAGAAAGGCGACTTTACTACTGCTCGAAGGTGCGCGCGTGTGAGATGGCAAGGAAGCTGAGGCAAGAATGGAGGCAGAAGGCGGAAGGAACGACGACAACAAGGCCACGGGGCATTTATAGACGGCAACCCACCAACGGACAGATCCGATGGATACGGTAACTCCTCCCATAAATGCGCCGCCTAACGGTCCTTATCTCTCTCACAGACGGGACGCTACGAATTCCACGCCGGCACAGTGCTGCAACGGCTCTTGTCTAAAAAGACGCGCCCAACGGGCAGAAAGGCGAACCGCCACGGCCTTTTCCTTCCCTCGTAAGCTAAGGTACGCATTTGTTACAACAAAAATCTCGAGAGGTCGCAGGCTGACCCACCGAATGGGTTCGACAGCCGATCTCGAGTACCAGAGTCAGGGATGCCCAGCGAGTGGTCGAAAGTCGAGGCCCGCCTCGAGAATTCGCTGGGGATGTCCAAGGCAAGGTCGAGACGGTCGAGAGGAATCCCCCCGAAGGGAGGCATCGAGCCGCTGGACTCTATCGAACGAGGCCAGCATCCCCGACCATATCGACCCCGCTTTATGAGAACGCCTCCGGGCTGCAGCTGACCCCCTCGAATGGGGCACAGGTTCTCACTTGGATTACTCGCTAAGAGCTCAATCTAGGGTAGATGACGCTCGCTCCACCGGGAGTACGTCGAGACCCCTGCGTAAAACGAATCGATCAGAGCCTCCCACGATGGATATGGAGAGCGTTTCCGCAAATTAGGCAATATAACCCTCGAAGGGGTCAAAAACTCCTCCAAGGGCTCGGGGGCTACCCCCACGGAGTCGCTCGCGCGCCCCCACAGAAACTCGACCACAAAATATAGCCTCCACTCAAGCGCCAGCGCTCGAATGGAGACTCGGGGGCTACTGTCGAGGATATCAGTAAGGGGTGCCCTAACTGATGAGCATATCAAGAGTGTCCGTACACAAGTCGAGGCATCCGACTCGACGCCCAGTTGTGTGCGCGATCCTCGACGACCATGGTCTCGAACACGGAAAGAGCGTCCTGCGAATCGATCAAGGCTCGAGCACCGGCTACCGTCGAATACGGAAACAGGCTCGTACAAATTAGGAGACCTCGAGCGCAAGGACGCTGCCCGCCGCCTGACGCGGGCACAGGAACCAGGGCATTTAATGCGCCTGCCGCGTTCTCACCTAACCCGCCAGTCACGGGAAGCGTGATAGGGAACAGGCACCCATCCTGTCATTCTTTTTTAGCTTTCCCCACCAAACAAGCCAGAACGTGGGTCGGAACGTCTAATCAAGACCCCCCTCGAGACGTCCAAGGTCAGCGCTCTGGATAGCGAGGCGTTACATGGCACCCGACCCTCGAGTAGGCATGTTTCCTTCTGGGGGAAGGGTCGGGCGACGAGTGACAGCACCTCAACCACTCCGACGCAGCTACTGCCGCGACGTACAAGCGTGCAACAGATAAATCTGTCCAGGACGGCGCACAGAGCAGGATATAGGGGCACGCGTAATCGTCATCAAGGTACCAAGACAAGATGGCTCGAGACCACGCCGGTACAGAGGCCTCGAGTAGGTCAGCGCGCCATACCTCTATCGACCCCTACTCTGATGCCTATACATGTACCCTAAGCCTCTCCTTGGAACTATAAAAGGGAAGGCCCGGGAGCGGGTAGAGGACACGCAACACAACACAATACACACGTAGTAGAGCTTCCATACTCCA
The DNA here is from genome assembly GCF_000003195.3 of Sorghum bicolor. Classification (NCBI taxonomy): domain Eukaryota; kingdom Viridiplantae; phylum Streptophyta; class Magnoliopsida; order Poales; family Poaceae; genus Sorghum; species Sorghum bicolor. Next base: position 19,723,381 of record NC_012877.2, read on the forward strand.
TCTCCATCCATCTCACGCCTGTATTCACCCCTGTACAAGCACTTAGGTGCAAGATAATACAAACTCTCCTCCCCCCGCTGGACGTAGGACCTTCTCTTGCCCGAACCAGGATAAATCTTTGTGTCTTTTCTTGCATCACCATCTGGAAAGGAGAGCACGCATACAAGTTTTACTCGTTGGTGTGACCCCCCGGGGGGAAAACACCGACATCGAGTTTTGCCCAGAGACAGATCCAACTGACAGGGTTAGCCTAGTGTTAGCCTAGTTACCTTTACTTTGCTGTAATTGTTTTAATTTACCTAATAGGTTCCTTGGCAGCCAAGTTGAATATGGTGCCTTGTGAACCAAGTTGCTGGTGGACAGCATCTCTAGTTTGTTAGAGTCTGTCAGGGACATGTTGGGGTGCTGTCTGCCCTCTAGGCTATATATGCAGCAGCCCCCTCACCCTTGTATTCGTGTGGTTCTGGTTTTGCAATTTCAATACAATCCAAGCGGCCTCTCTTGGCCAAGCTGCCCTCTGGCAGTTCAATCTTGTGCTTGCAATCCAGTTCATGCCAACAATTGGTATCGGAGTGAGGTTCAGAGATCCTAGGGGCCATGTCTACCTCAAGCCAGAGAGCCAGAGCAGCACAAGCTGCAGCCGCCGCCGCCGCCGCCACCACCACGGCGCCTACCCAGAGGTTGGCGCCGTGGTGAACCCAGGGGGCGATCGCGCCAGGCGCTTGGCAGCGGCAGAGGCCGCAGCCGCGCAGGCAGCACAGGCTGCACGGGAGGCAGCAGCAGCTCAGGAGGCGGCCGCCACGGCCGCGGCTCTCCGCGCGGAGGTGGACCGGGAGCCGCGCGCGTACGGGCGGAGGAGCCCTGATCCGCGACGCGGGAGCCCGTCGCGGAGCCCTGAGAGGCATCGCCGGGCTCAATCCCCGTCGCCCGCTCGCCGTCGAGGACGCGGAGGCCGTCGCGGATCTCCGGTGATCTAGACGGTGTACAAGGATGGCGGCACGTGTACTCCATGGCCGATGCTGACGAAGTCGAACTACCATGAGTGGAGCACGCTCATGCGACTCAAGATGCAGGCCTGCCAGCTCTGGGACGCTGTCGAGTATGGCGATCTCGCGTACCACGACGATCGGCGCGCGCTGGAGGCCATCATCGCGGGAGTTCCGCAGGAGATGCAGGTGTCGCTCGCGGACAAGCTCACCGCCAAGGACGCCTGGGACTCCATCACCGCGACGCGCATCGGCGTCGACCGCGTACGCCGCGCCACGCTACAACGACTACGCAAGGAGTGGGAGAACCTCTCCTTCCACCCAGGGGAGCACATCGAGGACTTCGCTCTCCGCCTCGCCACGCTGAAGCAGCAGATGATCCTCCACGGCGAGAGGAACATGGACGAGGAGCGAGCGGTGGAGAAGCTTCTTCGTGCTACGCCCAGGAAGTACGCGCAGCTCAAGATCGCCATCGAGACCCTGCTCGACTTCCAGGACCTCACCATCGAGGAAGTCATCGGGAGGTTGAAGTCGGTGGACGACCTCGACGACGACCCTGTGCAGGAGCCCGTGTCCGTCGGCGGCAAGCTTATGCTCACAGAGGAGCAGTGGCTGGCGCGCCAGAAGAAGAAGAAGGACGCGGGTGGCGCGGGCGGCTCTGCTTCCTCCAGCGGCGAAGCACGTCGACGGCCGCGTGGCGGAAGGAAGCAGAAGGGCAAGACCGCCAAGGGAGGAGAACGTGACGGTGACGGGCAAGGAGCGAAGGCAGGAGGCGCCGGCGGCGACCATAAGGCCAACCGCGACGACCTCTGCCTCAACTGCCGTCGCCCTGGTCACTGGGCAAAGGACTGCCCCGAGCCTCGGCGCGAGCGTGGCGGAGCAGCTCACATCGCGCAGGCCGATGATGGCGAGGCGGCCCTCTTCCTTGCCCACGGCTTCCTCGAGCTGGACGCGGACCGCGGTTTCTGCTCCAAGGCCGACGTCGACATCAGCGAGCCCAGAGCACGCGCGTTCCTCAACAACGGCGGCGAAGATATGCTCAACGGCTGGTACCTCGATAGCGGCGCCACCCACCACATGACCGGACGTCGCGAGCTGTTCTCCGACCTCGACACATCGGTGCGCGGTACGGTGCGGTTCGGCGACGCGTCAAGGGTGGAGATTCAAGGTGTCGGCTCCATCGTGTTCCAGGCGAAGAACGGAGAGCATCGCGTGCTGCAGGGCGTCTACTTCATCCCGGCACTGCGCAACTCCATCATGAGCCTGGGCCAGCTGGATGAAGGAGGGTCCAAGGTGGAGATCAACCATGGCGTGCTGCGCATCTGGGATCCACGCGGGCGTCTTCTGGTCAAGGTGAACCGCGGACCCAGCCGCCTCTACGTTCTCCACCTCGACGCCGCGCAGCCGGTCTGCCTCGCCGCAAGGAAGGACGACACCGACTGGCTTTGGCACGAGCGGTTCGGCCACCTCAACTTCGAGGCACTGCACCAGCTCGGCCAGCACTCCATGGCGCACGGACTCCCTCTCATCAAGCATGCAGAGCAGGTCTGCGACACGTGCCTCGTCACCAAGCAGCGCCGGCGGCCGTTTCCACAGAAGGCCCAGTACCGCACCGAGGACCCGCTGGAGCTCGTCCACGCCGACCTGTGCGGCCCGGTGACGCCAGCAACTCCTGGCGGGCGCTGGTACTTCCTCCTGATGGTTGATGATGCTTCGCGCTTCATGTGGGTCGCCCTCCTCTCCACCAAGGATGCTGCAGCAGATGCTGTGAAGCTGAATACATTGCTGCTTCCACTGCTGCTTAGGTAGTTGAGTCATCAAATCCAACAAAACAATTATGATCAGCAAGTTGACCAACAGAGAGGAGGTTCATAGACAACTTAGGTACAAAGGAGACATCAGGAATAGAGAAATATGAATTTGAAAGAGAACCATGATGAGTGATAGGACAACTTGTACCATCTGCTGTCTGAACAGAAACACTATCAACAACTGGTTTGCAGGCCACAAGCTGAGACTGATCAGACATCACATGAAAAGAAGCCCCGGAATCAAACACCCAAGACGAAAATGAAGAACCACCAGCAGCAGCAACTGACACAGATCCTTTAGGAGTAGATCCTGTACCACGACCCCTAGTGGTTCGAGCAGCGCGACGAGCACAAAATTCAGCCAATTTCTCTGGATGGTGCACAAAACAATTATCTGGAGTATGACCAGTTCTACCACAATGCTGACAAGGCTCCTGCGAGGCACCCTTTGGTGTACTGAACTTCTAAGAAGCAGCCAACACATTATGAGACACATGTGTGGAAGAAGTCAGAGACCGGAGACGTGTCTCTTCAGCAAGCAATTCTGACAGTGCCTTTGCCATTGTTAGAGCGGAAGAATCATGAAGCAACCGAGTACGGATGGAATCAAATTCCGCTCTTACACCCATGACAAAACGATAATAAACTTTTCAATAAACTTGTGGGCTGGACAATCCTCAGCTGTACAGTCAGGCACCATAGAGGTCAAGGATCCCATCAGACGCCCAAAAGCTGAGTAGTACTCATCAACAGACATACATGTCTTGCTGCTCAATACTATGAGTTTGCTGCATAAGAGTGTGCAAGAGAGCACCACTGTCCTGGACATAGCGTGCCTTCTAGGAGGACCAGATAGCCTTGGCTGTTTTACACTTGGATAGACTCATAGTCATAGATTGCTTAGTACTGTTGATCATTGCAGCCATCACCTTGCCATCATTCTTTTGCCAAGTTTTGACATCAGCAGCATTACTCCGATCGCAGTTTCCACACAAAAAGCCCACTTTGGGTAATTCTGACCATCAAGGGTAATGTTGATAACAATAGTGTTGAGCTGCGATGACATGACTGAAGAGTTGTAGCAAACAAACAAGGGGAAGAAAAACTGTTACCACCGTGACTGGAAATAGCCTGAGATGGTCTCTGCAGAAACAGAGGAAGAAAACTTCAAATCTCCACGGGTAGAGAAGATGACCACGTGCAGCGTGCAGGGATGAAGAGCCACGGGCAGAAGAGGACAGGGCACGCAGGAAGATGACTCCCGCGGGCGCTCCAAATCTCCACGGGCAGGGCACGCGGGAAGACGACACCCACGGGCGGACGCAAGTCGTCCCCGCGCGTGAAGAAAAGCCTGCGCGCGATGCGATGACAAACTCGTGACGGACGCCTGTGCGGACGAGTCGCGAAGGCGCGAAGGTGGAGACGAGACGTGAAGGCGCGAAGGTGAAGACGACGGTGGCGATGTGCCGACCCCCGTGAAAACAGAGGAAATGCGATGGGCAGCAGACGGCGGCACACGCGATGGGCGTGCAACGACCGGAAAAAAATGGATCTTGGGGGTGATTAGGGATTAGATTAGCCCTAATTCGACCCCTAAACCATGCTTTGGTACCATGTTACTAACCTTTGGAATAACGAAGTACAAAGCCCTCCAGAGATGGAGTCGTCCATATATATAGAGAGCCCTCTGGCTATATATAGATAGAGCGGCTATATATAGATAGAGCCTATAGATAGGCCTATTGACTAGATCTTCATCATATACTTAACAGAATAAACAACATTGGTGACAGAGGGTCTCCGTGTCTGAGGCCATGGTGGTGAAAAATAGTGTCCCTAGGCTCCCCATTAACCAAGACTTGTGTTGAAGAGGTGGACAGGAGCAAACAAATGAGGTCCCGCCACCGCTGACCAAACCCCACCTTGCAAATGACTTCTAGGAGAAATGACCAAGAAACAGAATCAAATGCCTTGGAAATGTCCAGATTAAGAAGAATGTGTGCCTCTTTCTTCTTATGCAAAGATTTAACCATCTGTTGAACCAGAATAAAATTGTCATGGATTTTCCTTCCTCGCACAAAAGCACTCTGGTTTGCAGAGATCAAGGAAGGCAATAAAGGAGCCAATCGATTAGCCAAGAGCTTAGTCACCAATTTGGCAAAACTATGAATCAGGCTTATAGGCCGAAAATCCTTTGATCCATAAAACAAAGCTCTATATGGGGAAGAATTGTGTTTCCAACAACTATTACAGGCATCACACTTGTCTTCATATAGAGAAAAACGACCCCCCATTGTAGAACATTCTTAGCTTAGTTTTTGATTTTAGCTTGAAATCTTAATGAAAGACAATGATCCACCTTTAATAACTCTGAGAAGCCTGACAAAACGCTTTTCAATCAAACTGTGCAAGATCTAAATGAGGAGATAAAGCATCCAACTGCTCATATAGAAGCTATTAAAATGCCTTCTGGAGTTTCTCAATTAGGAAGTACAACATGACTATATGGTGAACACCGAACACACAGTGAAGAATTACATAATTAGTGTTTATTCGATTACAGAAATCATTCACTTGATAATATTAGAAAGGAACTGAGAGAGTACTATTAACTTGGGACAATTCCACCGATAGCCCTCGTCTTCACATTGAACTGCTTGTTTCTAACTCCCTGTATTTTCTCTTCCCTATGGCATAACATGGACCAACTTTTTTGGCATGACCTGGAGTATAAACTTTAAAGTTGAGAACGATTTTTTTTTTAAAAAAGAAGAGGAAACGATTGGATTGCCTCACGGTACCGGTATGACATGGAGTATAAAGTTGAGAGAAAAAACGAATTAAAAAAAGAAAAGGAGAGGAAACGATTGGATTGCCTCTGTGCCCAGCCTTCTCACTGTCCCCGTCGTTCATCCTGAGAATCACCTTCTCTTTCCTTGTGGCTTAGGTGAGAGATGGCACGGGAAGAGTGCAGTGCGGATGGACGTGGCCATGAGTAGAACACGGAAGCAATTCTCCGCTGGAAGCCATGATGCTGGTGAGGCAGTGGCAGCCATGCCATTGGAGATGGGTGTGGCGGAGAGGTACTGGAATGTGGGGAATCAGGGTGGCGCTATGCCAGCTTTTGGGATCCCTATAGCGAGCAGCTGAAAGGTCCTAAAATGGCTAGAGGAGGATGAATAGTCTATTAAAAAATTTTACAAACTCACTAGAGCAAGAGGTTAGTAAATAACAAAGGGAAGCTTTTTGCTCTAGCTCTAATGGGGAATTTGCAAGCCACCTATCCAACGATTCTAGTTAATATGATCACTAGGCACACAAGAGCTAAGTCACTACAAGCTACATTATAGAACTAAGCTACACAAGGCAAGACTAGCAACTAAGCTAGTTACACTACTTTGCGGTAAGTAAATGAAGAGGATGAGATATTTATACCGCTGTGTAGGAGATGAACCAATTACCAATGTATGAACAATCAATCACCGGGAGAATGTCAATCAAACACAATTGAAACACAATTGAGACACCGATTTTTCTCCCGAGGTCCGCGTGCTTGCTGGCACGCTACGTTCCCGTTATGTCGACCAACACTTGGTGGTTCGGCGGCTAAGAGGTGTAGCACGAACCTCGTCCACGAACCTCGTCCTCACTAGGACACCGTAAGAACCGACCCACAAGTGAGGTAACTCAATGACACGAGCAATCCACTAGAGTTATGTTGGGTACCATAAAAGGGATACCCAAATCAGAATAATAAAAATCGCAAAAGACAAAGCAAACCATCCATGATGACCAGGGCTCGGGCGCGGGCTCCAGCTCGCCTGACCCCTTGGCCTCGGGCGTAAGCATTGGCTCGCCCGACCCCTTGGCCTCGGGTGCAAGTTCCGCCTCGCCCGACCCCTCTTGGGCTCAGGCGCCAACACCGCCTCGCCCGAGCCCCCGTCTCAGAGCCAAGCTTCCAACGCACGGCGCCCGTACCCACGACGTGACGGACGCAGCGACCTCCATACCACGGCAGGGCATGGTGGCGACTATTCCAACCACCCCAGCCACTGTAGCCTTACCTCTTTCACTATGCTACCTTACCTCTTTCACTGTGGTGTAGCGCCTCACAGTAAAAGAGGAATGGGAGAGATTAACCAGTGTCACTATTAGCTGTCTTCTCCCACTATTACAGGACAAGCTGCAGTGTCACCGATCCGACCCCCACGACCTCAACAGGGCTCGGCGACCCTCTAGAGGAGCAACCATACTGTCAACCATACCTCAAGGACGGGATGGGCAAATCCCAACAGGGTCAGGACTGTAGCTTCACCGCTCACCAGAGGAAGATCACCAGTCACACATGTAAAATCCTATGCCCCCTTGATACTATAAAAGGGGAGCCAGGGCTCACATCCAACACACGGCAAAACAATACACACAATCAAGGCAACCAAGACTCAAGTCACCCACCACAACTCCAAGTGAGTTCACGCACTGAGTAGCAAGACGCGCTCTGTTCACCATACAAAGTCGAGACCTGAGACTTAGCCCTCTCTCGCAACTGCTTGCATGCCCCTACTACAATCACCTTTGGGTGCAAGGCAATACAGACCTCCGATTTCACACTGGACGCAGGGCATCCTTAGCCCGAACCAGTATAAATTCTCTGTGTTCCACTTGCATCACCATCCGGGTTAGGGAGGCACACATACTTATACTCATTTGTGTCTAGACGACGAGTCTAGATGCCGACAAGTTACCTTTCGGCTCTCAGCCGGGGAAGGTACAAGACCCCCTCACAATCACCGGGAGATGGCCACGAACAATCACCAACTCGTGCCAAAGTTCATCCGCTGCTCCAAGCCTTCTAGGTGGCGGCAACCACCAAGAATAACAAGAAAACCACAGCCAAATTGATCCTCAAGTGCCACTAAATGCAATTACTCAAGCAAATGTACTTGGAATCACTCCCAATCTCACAAAGATGTTTAATCTATGAAGGAGATGAGTGAAAGGTGTTTGCTTAGGCTCACAAGGATGTCAAGTATGCTAGAATGCCAAGAGAGTGAGTCACAAAGCCGGCCAACACGTATTTATAAGCCCCTCAAACAAATAGAGCTGTTGACTTCTTCATTGGGCAAAACACGAGGCCACCAGACGCACAGCTAGTGACCACCGGACGCACAAACACTGCGTCCGGTGCACCAGAAGAAGCCACGTATCAACCCTTTGAACCAGGTGTGTTGATCTCTAACGGTCAAGAACGAACCACCGGATGCGTCCGGTGCACACCGGTCAAGTACGCAGAGAGGTCTGCAAACGCGCGGGGTCACTGGACCCACACCACCGGACGCGCCCTGCGCGTCTGGTCCCTTACCTAGAGAGCACTGCAAACGCGCAGGGGCACCGGACTCACACCACAGGACGCGCCCTGAGCGTCCGGTGCTCTCAGTCAGAGGCACCTTCAGAAGTCAGGTAGCACCAGACGCACAAGTAGGGTTTAGCCTGCGTCTGGTGCCTAGCGTCCGATGTCTAACCCTAGTAGAGCCAGGCACTGACAGCACACCGGACGTGCAGGCTCAGCGTCCCGTGCCTCCGCGGTCAGCGTCCGGTCCTGCGACTTCTCCAAACTTTCCACCGACGCAATAGAAAATATGCATTTCATTTTCTCAAAAGCGCTGATGGGAAATTTGGAGAAGCCGATGGGAACCCAAACCCCTCTCTACCCTTCAACCTCCACCTCCTTCTCAAAGTGTACCAACACAACCAAGTGTGTACCAACAAGTGTACGTGTGTTAGCATTTTCACAATCATTTTCTTCTAATGAGTTAAGTTAGCTCACTAGGTTCTAAATGCACGCACATGAACAATGACACCTAGTGACACTTGATAACCGGTTAGCCAAAGAATTTCCCTCTTTATAGTACGGCTATCTATCCTAAATGTGATCACACCCTCTATGGTGTCTTGATCACCAAAACCAAAACCCTAAGCAATACCTTTGCCTTGATCTCCATAGGGTTTTGTTTTTCTCTTTCTTCTTTTCCAAGTTGAGCACTTGATCATCTTGTGGTCATCACCATCATCACCATGATCATCACACGTGCTCCATCACTTGGCATGTACCAACAAAACCAAACTAGGGCTTTCAGCAGCCAGGGCAGCCAGGTGTTTGTAGCCTCCGACGTGCTTTTCCTGTTTCACCCGCTTCGTGACTCGTGAGATCTCCACTCCAATCATGACTCCAGCCATGCCAAATTCGAGGTGCAAGATAACCTCGCATAGGAGCAAAAGCTTTTGATTAGGCAAAGAACTACAATCTTCTGCAGTAACTTTGTAAGAGGGAACTCAGTTTTAAAGACAATGAAGGAGTGGAGTGGACATAGGGAGACCATCAGACGGCAAAATTGTTTAGTTGCGCAATGAAGAACGTGGATGGGAGGGATGCTTCGTGTGCACTTCGTGACTTTGAAGTTTGTGGCTTGTGACATGGCTTCATGAAATCACAAAGAAATCTGCTAGTGGGTTCCTCTTATTTAGGTATAGTAGATATAAGGCCAGTCTAAATGCAAGATTTCACCTCTCGGTCTCCAAGACATGAAACAAAACATGAAATAGGCCTTTCCTCTCAGTGCATAGTTTCAGGCACAATTTCATGGGTTATTTTCTTGGATTTTGTGGGTCCCCTGGTCTCCCCTAATCTCTATTCCCCTGCTCGCGGCCGGCTCTCCCGCGGCGGAGGAGCTCTTGATGCTGCCGCCCATGGGTGGCGAGGACCTTGAGGGTGACGCAGCGCCCTCTTGCAGCGACAACGGCTCCGCTTATGAGCATGCGACGGAGGAGCTTGCGACTGTGACTGTGTGTGGCTGTCTCTCCATTGACGGAGCTTGCGGCGTGGCGTGGCGGAGCCCTTGTGCCCGCGGCTAGATGGCCTTGCGGCGGTGGAGCCCTGCGCCCGTGGCCAGACGGACTCAAGGTGGACGGCCTCACGACCGTTGCGGATGGCCTCGTGGTGGCGGAGCGCGTGGTGGATGGGTAGAGCCTCACGGCGGAGCACTGCGGACCTTGCGACCGTGGCGGGAGGAGTCGCGATGAAACAAAGGAAGTGCCTCAGTGTAGGTTTCAAGGTGTTTTCAAAGTTTTGGAAACAGTGCGGATACATTTTGTTGCCATGAAACCAATCCCATTTCTGTCCTCCCAGTTTCATGCAAAATACTGATGTGTCACTCTATTAAATGTGCATGAAACCTTCATGAAACTCCACTAAAACTGACCTAAGAGCTCATATGTACCAGCCCATGCTAATTGAATCATCAAAAGTAGGGTGGGCCACTCGACCTATGTGTATTCTATGTTTTGGCTCCTTGGTAACTGCCTCTTATGGATTTATTTTATACTTCGTTTTATTTGCTATAAGTGTCTGCTTAGCACTTCCTATGTTTTATTCTTCGATAAATTCCTCAAGTGTCACTGGAATTTATTTAACCCATTATCTTTAGGGCCCACATGTTGGTAATATAATGAGCTGTAGTAAGGAACAGTGTAGATTTTCTGCTACATTGCAGGTGCATGAGTCGACTTATTGTTATTTAACTAATACAGTGTCTAATTACAAATTCTTGGTCTTACTCTCTCTAGATGTGCCCAGTTTGCCTTTCCAAACCCCGGGACATGGCATTTGGTTGTGGTCACCAGGTGAAACGTGCAACACTTCACTGTATATTTGCTGTTTCATACGTAATTGTTTCTTCATGATTTTCAATTGATTTTTTTTGTTTCTATTTTCATGCAGACATGTTCGGAATGTGGACCGCAAGTCGCAGATTGCCCCATCTGTCGAAGACCCATTGACACGAGAGTAAAATTGTACTAATTATTTTTGGGGGTAGAACTAGGTTTAACGGAGCACATGCTAGGAGTAGAATCCTTCGAAATAAAACTCTATTGGACTATTAATGGTGTAGTGCGCATTAATTTAATAAATCAGCCGTAGAAAAAATGGAGGATAATTATTGTTTGCTTGTATCTTGTTCCTACAGTGTGCGTTGGTAGATGGGAGGTTGCTTCCATTATCGAATTATTTGACAGATGCCTTACTTTGCTGTGGGCATCACAGATAATGTTCAAGGATGGATATGGTTGGACTGGAAATTGGATGGTATTTGACTTGTTAGTATGGATAACTTCGCTTGTATGAAGAGAGACAATCATAAATGAATCAGTGGATGATGTGGACTGCTAATGTCGACAACTAAATATATGTTAGTGGATATGACTCATGTGGATATTTTGCATAAAATGACAGTAATTCTAAGTACTAATTTAGTGTCCATGCGGGCAAAACATATGAAGAATCTCATGACGTATGAACACAAGCAAAAAGAATTCCATGATATACAACCATCATTAAAACTATAGATCACTATTAAGTAATCTAACAATTTTTTGGTAAGATTTATTTTGCAACTGTCAATGTTTTACCATCGATAGTTTGCCACAGGGGTACTCGGCTTCTGTGTATGTTGGAACTTAATGGTTTAACATCGACAACTGACGTGCCGGGTAGGGGACGAAGAAGCTGTAGAGGCCATCTAGAAGGCCGAACCTGAGTTTGAAGAACTTGCTAGTTGCCTTCGGGGAAGCTTGAGATTCCGCTCCCCCTCCTGATGACGAGGCTAAAGAGTGAAGCTTTCCTTTTTTTTCTTTGTCTTGTAAAGATACATTTTGATTTTGTATCGACTTCTTTTTGAACTCTGTCCTGTGAAGTATTAGTCAGTTCATTTAATTTCGGTATTGTTGGTGAGCAGGTTCTTCTGCCTAATCGTCGATAGGCGTACCGGCATCTCCTTTCTCTACGTTTTGTTTGCTGTCCCTTTGATTGGACGTTCCGTATTCGTGAGTCGGGTGTGAGCTTGAACTTGTGGTAGGCGTATCCCTCGACTTATTTTCTGATCGTGCCTTTGCTTTTTATGACTTCCAACTCATGCGAGCATCGGCGTAGTGCTTATCGGGTTCTCTCATCTAGTCTTAATAAAGATTGGGATAGGCCGAGCTTCAAAGCTCTCATCCAGTCATGGGCCCTTGTTTTTTACTAGTATAATGCTTGTGTTAACGTTACAGTTTTTTCTAAGAAAAGTTGTACAAATCTACCAATTTTTTTTTGCAGAGTTTAACCTTTGCACAATTGTATTTGAGTCTTTATACAATATTGGAGTCACCACTGTATATAAGTAGTAATTTTTACATACTCTCTAACTTCTTGATCAAATATTGAATATCTTCAGGGATGTTGTCATAAGATTCGTTTGCATGACTTGTCAAGATTTCAGCCAAGAACTCCGTCCTCAGTGATGTTGATAGCTGTTCATGGTAGATAATGTAATGCAAATATTTATTTACTTGTGTATTGTGCAAAATATAGTTGGACAATGCATATGCTTACATTGTTGATCGGTGGCAATGTCACACCGTCCCACAGCTTCATGGAATTGTATACAAGGAAGCCTCCCAAGTTCCTGTACAAGATGAGTTGTTTACTTGGTGTACAAAATTCAAATAATTGATTATGTTTTATCAAAGTTGAACCAAATGGCAAGTGATTACCAGTCTTTAGTGTTTACTTTAACCTTTGTTACACATGCAGGTATTCTCGCTCCCATGAATATATACAGTGGTTTCTCTTTGATTTTGACAGTCCAATGGCGAGATTGAACATTCTACCAATATTATGGAGCATAGGTCCATATACCATACTTTGACTATAACCCTTCATACATGGTTGATCTTGTGGTGGATCCATAATGCGCACTATTTTGTTTTGCATATCTAGTATGAATAAAATGTAGAATCTATCCTGATAATACGGTAGTAGAATCTAGAACACATAGAGATTAAAGTATAAATGCTAATATCCTTCAGTCGGGTAAGTTGATCGAGGACTTACGGGTCGAGAAGACGGAGCTAGCCCGCTCTTACAAGAAGATCAAGAGGGCTAACACCGACTTGGTTGGCTAGAACCCAGCCCTCGAGGAGAAGATCCGCGGTGAGCTTTTTATCCCCTTACGCTTATTTTCCTTTTGCGATGTTCGTTTTTTATTGACTAATCTCTTGTTTCGATCTTTGTAGGGCTTAAGGATGAGTTGTTGGCGGCCCAGGCCGACTCCCGGTCTCTCCAGACATAGCTCGAGGGGGAGGTTATGTTGACTGGTCGACTGAGGACCGCAGTTAACGACCTCTCGACTTCTTGGTTGCTTGAGCCTGCGAACGAGGCGGGGGAGGCGGCTCGAGGCGACACTCTGGTTGACTAGCTGTGCTACTTGGGCGCTGCTGTGAGGGACCGAGTGCGGGACGCACTCCATACTGGGGTGAAGCGGGCTGTGGCGGTCATCTGCTCGGGCTTCTCCTATGATATGGAGGTAGTGTCCCACGACTTCGTCACCGACATCTCCAAGACTGACGCGGAGAACGAGGAGAGACTCCACACCTTGATCGACGAAGCGGATGGTCCTGGCGAGAGAGGCTGTTCGAGCCAGAGGTGCTTCCTCTAGAGGCCGGTTCGGACGCAGAAGAGGGAGGCGAGGGTAGAGACGGTGGAAATGATGACCAAGGCCTGTGAGCCTAATCTGGGTACCTAGACCCAATTTAATATATTAGTAGCTATCTGTGAACATCATTGTGGCCTAAGCGGCTTTGACATTCGTATTTTCTGTGGATATTTGTTTGCTTTTATGCTCGAGTCTCTTTCAATTCTTTGTTGCCTAAGTTCGTGTTCCTCGACTGGTCTTTCTAAAAACGACCCCGATTGCCTCGAGGGTGAGGGAGTGAGTAGAGTTACCGTAGCCCAGAGGCGTAGGGATTCTCAGGCTCGACGTCCCCTGGCCCTTAAGGGGCTCGAGGTGTCTTTACTACTTGATCGTGCGGGATTTCCTTAGGGCTTAAAAAGGAAAAGATAACGCCGAGCTTTTTGGAAAAAACGCTCGAGTTTTTTGGGAGCCTGTGGGGTTCGCCCCTGTTAGCCCCCGAGGGAGTTTTGACTATGATGGGTCGTAGTCGAAACTTCCTCTTATTGTTGAGTTTAAGCGGTGACATCGTATGGTATTTAGAAAATATTTAGAAAATACTTTCATTCATTTATTCATTCACAAGGCCTCGATGGTACAAAATGTGTATGAAATATAAAGCCTCGAATCTCTAGGGGTAGAAGCGACGTAGCTGTTCGATGTTCCACGTGTTGGTGAAGACCGCCCCCTTTTCATCCACGAGCTTGTACATTCCTGGCTTCAAGACCTCGGCTACCACATATGGGCCCTCCCACGGTGGGGTCAGCTTGTGGCGTCCTTGATTGCTTTGCCATCGACTTAGGATGAGGTCGCCCACGTTCAGGTCCCTTTTGCGTACGTGCTTGTCGTGGTAGCGTCGAAGCTTCTGCTCGTACCTTGCTGAGTTGAGGAGGGCCATGTCTCGAGCTTCCTCGAGTTGGTCGACCATGTTTTCTCGAGTCTCCTTGTTCGTCTGCTCGTTGTATGCTTTCAGTCGAGGTGACCCATACTCAAGGTCTGTTGGGAGCATGGCTTCGGAGCCATAGACCATGAAGAATGGAGTGAACTTCGTTGCTCTACTTGGTGTAGTTATTAAGCTCCGTAGGACCGAGGAGAGTTCTGAAAGGTCCAAATGGCTAGAGGGGGGTGAATAGCCTATTTAAAATTTCTACAAACTTCAACTCAGACAAGTTGATTAGTAAAACAAAAGGCGAAGCTATTCTAGCACTAGCACAACTAAGCTATGCAAGCCACCTACACAAGTCTAGCAAGAAAGCTAAACACAAGTTACAACAAGAAAGCACAACTACAAACTTGCTACACTCCTAAACAAGAAGACTAAACTAAACAAGCTAAACAACTAGCAAGATAAACAAGTAAAGGAATGGAGAGTGATTGTTATACCAACGTTGTAGAGTAGAGATATATCCAACCAATCACTCACAATCACAAGAGAGTCCTCGGCAAGAGATGACAAGATTTTTTACCGAGGTTCACTTGCTTCCCGGCAAGCTAGTCCTCGTTGTGGCGATACACCCACTTGATGGATCACGAGCTAATTGGCAATCCAAAGCCAAACCCTCAGCGGGTGCCGCACATCCACTCACAAGATGGGGATCCTCCAAGCCACGAGCAATCTACTAGAGTAGCCAATTGCGATCTCCCGCGGGGAAGGCTCAAGAACCCCTCACAAATCACTTGGTGAGGCTCGAAACAATCTCCAATCACGAGCTCAACACCTCCCTTGCACCAAGCCGTCTAGGGCGTCGGGAAACACCCAAGAGTAACAAGAAATCCACACTTGCAATCACCACCTAGTGCCACAAGAATGAAATCACAAATGCACAACACTAGGGTTTCCCAAATCCTCTCACCAAAGGGCACCAAGCTATGGGGATGGAGAGGAGAGAGAAGAGATGCTCTTGAAGCTCTCAGATCTATCACTAGAGCTCAATCTCTCACTTGAATGGAGCACAAGGCTTAGGGAGTGAGAGAGGAGGAGGGGAGAGCTTTCTCTACTCTTTGGAAGAGCCACCGGAAGTCAGAAAATGTGTTCTATGCAAAGTGCCCGGTTAGAAACAAGGGAAACGAGTATTTATAGTGTGGCACCGGAAGTTCCAGTGCCTCGGACCGGAACTTCCGGTCCAACCAGATCTGACCATTGGAGCCTCGGTCCAAGCAGATCTGACCGTTGTGGCCAAGCAGATCTGACCGTTGTGAGAAACTCAGACCCACCAGAAGTTCCACCGGAACTTCCGGTCAGAGACCGGAAGTGAATCCTGACACGCGAGGCCATGCGCAAAGGCTCCTATGCGGACTTCCATTCATGGACCGGAACTTCCGGTTACGGACCGGAACTTCTGGTCATCGACCGGAACTTCCGGTCAGACACCGGAAGTGTTTTCTCAAACGCGAGTGCATCTCTCACAGCCTAACCGGAACTTCCTGTGAGGCTGACCGGAACTTTCGGTCAGGCACCGGAAGTCCCACCGGAAGTTCCGGTCCTGCATTTTCAGCACCAACTCAAAACTTGTTAGGATGCTAACTTTTAGCTCCGAACTCCGAATTCGATGATCTTGGACATTTTGGAAAGCTTACTCAGAGGGCTACACAATCCATATGGATACTCAATCCAAGTCATAATGGATCAAAGCAGTATTTCAATCTAAAAGCCATCCTAATGTCCGGAGAACACCGAAAAGCCTCTTTCTCTTCTCCAAGTTGATCAAAATCAACTTCAACACCTTCTCCTTTGCAAATGTGCCAACACCACCAAGTGTACACCACCATGTGCATGCGTGTTAGCATTTTACAAACATTTTTATAGGCTTTTTCATGCAACTCACCATGTCACTAAGCGCTAGGTATATGCAAATGAGACTCACACTTAGTGGCACTAGATAACCATTGCAATTAAAGATTTCCCCTCTTTATAGTACGGCTATCTATCCTAAATCCGGTCAATCACTTCTCTACTCATCTTAGACCGGCAAAAGCAAAATCCTATGTTTATACCTTTGCCTTGACCACTTTACTCCTTGTCCATCACCATGATCTCCACTTCATGCCTTCTCTCTTTATGACCATGTGTCCACCACTCATGTCACGTTGCTCCTTCTTCAAATGTGTTGCTATGCCTAACTCAAATCACTTGAACACAAAGCATTAGCAACTTGGTGTCATTAATTACCAAAACCAAACTTGGGCTTTCAATCTCCCCCTTTTTGGTAATTGATGACAACCATCACAAAGATATGAAATGAAATCATAATGAACTTGAATTGCTTGTCCAAAGCATTTTAATCATGAGACAAGGTTGGACAAACATTTCAATTTCGATTTTGGTAGTACTAGCTCCCCCTACATATGTGCTTCCATGAGTTTGGTTCAAGTTTGCACATATGCATGAATTGGAATTTTGGGAGATTTATTACTACCAAAATGATGCTAAGGTATATAGAATGGACCTTTAAAGCGTGATACCAATCGGAGTTGCCAATATACCATCCTTAGCACCAATGTAGCTAGACATACATCAAAAACTCAAGATACCTCGTGAGATCACATTATATGTCTAGATACCACATGAAAATAAAAACTCTATACTAGAATTCAAAGCATCATTCAAGTTTTATTTCTAGCAATCATCAATCAAACAAGAGTAGTGAATTTAAACTTGTAATGCAACACCTCATTATGTTAGTGCACATACAAATGCAACAAATGGTTCATGAGCTTGCTCCCCCTATTTGTGTGCTCAAGTATAATTTATCCCTTTCTATTTTCAAAAGTTTCCTCTCCCCTTAAGCACTTTTCTCCCCCTTTACGACTTATCTTTGTTTCTCTCCCCCTTTGTCATCAATGACTGTAAGTGCATTCGCCCCCGGTGTGGGTTTTGATAATTAATGACAATCAAATTAGGAACTAACATGTCTATCAAGTGTAATCTACAGGTGTTAGTTCATTGATGGAATCAAACAAACACATTTGGTGAATCACAGCACCCCCAAAATTTCTTCATTTAAGCGACGTTTCAACTCAAGAAGCTACCTAGTTTTATTTCTTGTTTGAGTTATAGGAAACGCCGCACTATCAAGAGGGATGCAAATTGAGTTGGTAAGATGAGGATAAAGGTGCTCAGGTCAACTTAGGTCTTGCGCTTGAGAGACACACTTGCACACAAGAACTTCTGGAAAGTTCCTTCTCTGCCAGGGTGAGCCGGTAGTACCGGCCCTCAGGGCCGGTGGTACCGGCAGTGCCAGCTCTACTCCTGAGTTTTGTGAGAAAATGAACTACCGGTAGTACCGGGCTTTGACCAGTGGTACCGGCTACCGCCGGTGGTACCGGTGAAACGCCGGTAGTACCGGCAGGCAAAAATTCCGCAGAACTCATGTTTTGCGAGATTTTGCACTGCCGGTGGTACCGGCCTTCCACCGGTAGTACCGGCGCTGGCCGGTAGTACCGGTAGGCCTTTTTCTCGCATCTTTCTCAGCTTTCTCACGTTTAGATCTGGGGGCGCCGGTGGTACCGGTGTTTGCACCGGTAGTACCGGCCAGTGTTCTGTACTCTAGTATAAATAGCTCTCTCCTCTTTTCTAACCGTTGGCTTGCTCATTCTAGCTACTCCAACTCTGAGAAAACAGTCTCCAAGCTTTGTCTCACCCACTCTCTCTCCCTCTTGCTCCTAGACTTCATTTCTTAAGAGATTCGAGCTAGAGAAGTGAGATTAGAGAGTTGGGAGCTTCGATCTGTGACTTGAGCACTCCGTTCCTCGTCTTGCCGGTTTGGTTTGTGTTCGTTACTCTTGGGTTCTTGGAACCCTAGCCGGCTAGGCGTTCTTCGTGGTTGCCCGTGTTGATTCATTTGTGAGGGCACCCCGAAGTGTTTGTATTACCCCTTGATTCTTAGTGGAAACATCAAGCCAACCTTTGTGGTTGCTTGAGGAGGAGACCTAAGTGGTCAGACCTTCGTGGTCACCTCAACAACGGGGACGTAGGAACTCCTTAGTGGAGATTGCCGAACCTCGGGAAAAATACCTTGTCTTGCTGTGGAGGTAGCTTCGACTATCCTTGTTTGTGTTCTTGGTGTTTCTATCTCTTTTCTCTTTTCCACAGGTAAACAAAGGTCGATCTACGGTGTGGAGAAGAACTAAGCTAAGGAGACTTCAACAACACCTTCTTCAACACCTAGGAAAGTGGGGTAAAACTCAGATCTGAAATTTAAGCCCTTTACACTCTGATTTCGTAGCTGTCTTAGGGAGTCGGTAGTACCAGCAGTTTGCGTCGGTACTACTGGCTGTGTGACACCAGTAGTACCGGCCCAAACTGTCGGTGGTACCAACGGGCATTTGACTTCCGCAACTTGAGTTTTTGAGTTTCAGGTTTTTAAGATACGCCTATTCACCCCCCCTCTAGGCCAATTAGATCCTTTCAATTGGTATCAAAGCAGGTTTCCTCATACAAACGCTTCACCGCGTGAGGAACAATATTGGTCAAGATGGATCCAACAACTCAACAACAAATCGTTGAGCAAATCACAGCACAAATTACAGCATCCTTGCAGCTGCAGCAGAAAGAGCAGATGAAGAAGATGCAAGAAGAGTTAGACAAGATGAAAGAACTCCTAAGTAAGAGGAGTCTTGAGTCAGATGGCGAAGGTGGAAATGAAGATGCTAGCAAAGGGCCAAAGTCCTACAACAACACTGGGTTTGATTACAGCAGCTCAAGCAAGAATCCAACATTGCCGATGATCAATCCTGGAAAGCCACCTCCATTTGATGGTATAAGGTACACCGATTGGGCTCATAGAATGAAGTTGCATCTCATTGCAGCAAGATGCTGGGAAGTAGTAGACATTGGAGTGAATCCACCGCAAAATCCAAGTGAGTGGACTTCCGAAGATGAGAGAGACTTTCACCTCAATGCAACAGCTGCCACCTTGATTCTGCAGTGTCTTACTCCGGAAGACAACAACAAAGTAAATGGTATGGTAAATGCTAAGCAGATTTGGGACACCTTGAAAGTGTCATTTGAGGGAGACAAAAGTGTAAGAGTAGGAAACATTGAACTCTTACAAAGCAAGATTGAGAACTTTTGCATACTTGAGGGAGAAACAACAAAAGCCATGTTTGATAGATTTATGTCATTGATCAATCAAATTAGAGCACTTGGAGCAACAACATGGGATGACAACTCTGCAGCAAGAAAGATTTGTAGAGTGTATAGACAAAGGAACAACATGCTCGCATCCGTCATCATGGAGAAAGACAACTATCATACTATGACTCCTCAAGAAATGCTAGCAAAGTTGAAGCACCATGAAGTCTTGGATGATGAAGCCAAAGAAGCCCTAAATCAAAGAAAGAATATAGCACTCACAGCTTCACATGGAAGTGAGTCAAGTCATTGCAACAAAGGATGTTGTGAGCATAAGCACAAAGAGGATGGTGATCTCGATGAAGAACAAGCTATGCTAGTGGGAAACTACAAGAACTATCTGAGGATGAAGAAAGATAAGATGAGGAGATATGGAGGAAACAAGCCATATAGAAAGAGGTTTTGCTATGAGTGTGGTGATACCGGCCATCTTGCAGCAGATTGTCCCAATAAAGGAAAGAAGTCAAGGTACACCAAACAAAATGACAAGAAGTACAAAGACAAGAAGAAAGGGGAAGCTCACCTCGGGCAAGAATGGCAATCGGACAGTGACAGTGATGATGATGACAATGAGAAGAAGAGTGTAGCTGCCATCGTAGTACAAGAAGGATCCTCCCCAAACAAGATCCTCACCAACGTTGCCTCATCAACAGCACTCATCTCCGACACCCATTCATCGCCTAGGCTCTTCGCCAATCTCTCCGATGACGATGATGATACTCCTACATGCCTTATGGCAAAAGGAGACAAGGTACAAACTGACTCCTCTCCTCAAACCACTAGTGACTATGATAGTGATAATGAAGATGATGAAAACTATGCCCAACAATCTCATTAAGAAATATGGTAAAGCTGCTGCAACTAAAATTCTAAAGCTAATATACGCTAATGACAAGCTTGAGTCATGCATCGAGTCGCAAGGCGAACTGCTCCTAGAGGAAAGGGAGAAGAACCAAGGGCTCGAAGTATGTCTCTCCAAGGAAACGGAGAGGGTTGAGAAATTGGGTGTAGAATTGTCTCTAGTCAAAAACTCCAATGAGCGATTGACTAAGGAACATTCCTCACTCAATGGATCTTTGGCTAGCCTAAAGAATGATCATAGTTTAGCTCAAGAAAGCCTCACAAGCTTGACAACAAAATATCATGAGCTTGAACTAAACTATGAAAAGCTTTGGTCTAGCACCTCTAACGCTTCCAAGGATTCAAAGGCTTCTACAAGTAAAAGCTGTGAAAGATGCATAAATGTTGACATAAATGCTTGTCTCACTAACCTTGATGAGTTAGCAAAGAAGGACAAGGAGATCCAAAGATTAAACACAATTGTCAAGATTGGTTGCAAGTGCAAGGACAAGCAACCGGCAAATGTGTTCAAGGCATCAAGGCACCCCATAATCAAGGATGGCCTCGGATACAACAGGTATAATGGTAGAGCCAATGGAAGAAACATGATAAATGGGGTGGCTTGTGTGAAGTTCAACAAGAGTGTGCCTCTTGTTGACCTTATTGACAAAGTGAACAATGTTGTCACTCCTACAATTCCACTTGCAAGCAACAAGGACATCAAAAAGAAGCAAAGGGAAATGCCCAAGCAACAAGAGCCTATCTCACGCAATCATATCTGTGATTACATGTGTTGTTGGGATAAGAATGGCAAGATTATTGTGATTTATGTGGGCGCCCTCAAGAAGAGACAAATCCTGAGGAGTGTTTGGGTGCCCAAATCTTATGTGTCTAACCCCCTAGGTTCCAACTCGGGACCTAAAACAAAGGCTTAATCTTATCTTGTAGGTTTATTCCTCCGGTGGGCCGAGTTGGGTGCTCGATAGTGGATGCACCAATCACATGACCGGAGAGAAGAGCATGTTCACCTCCTTTCAACCAAATCAAACCACAAGTGAAAGGATTGTGTTTGGTGACAATAGTAAAGGAGATATCCTTGGTTTAGGTAAAATTGCAATTTCAAATGATAATTCCATTTCGAATGTTTTGCTTGTGGATTCGTTGGGATACAATTTGTTGTCCGTCTCACAACTTTGTGAGAAGGGTTACAATTGTCTCTTTACGGATAAGGGTGTGGAAGTCTCTAGAAGGTCGGATTCCTCTATTGCTTTTACGGGTCAACTAAAGGGCAAGCTCTATCTAGTTGATTTTTCAGCTAGTAGAGTGGGGTCCGAGACTTGTTTAGTGGCAAAATTTAGCATGGGCTGGCTATGGCATCGCCGTCTAGCCCATGTTGGGATGAGGAACTTGGTCGATCTTCAAAGAGGTGAACACATCCTAGGACTAACGAATGTTTCTTTTGAGAAAGATAGAATTTGCAGTGCATGTCAAGCGGGAAAACAAGTTGGAGCCAAGCATCCCGCGAAGAACATCGTGACTACATCAAGACCACTTGAGCTTCTTCACATGGATTTATTCGGACCCAATGCTTACATAAGCATTGGAGGTAACAAATATGTTTTTGTAATTGTCGATGACTTTTTCGCTTCACGTGGGTATTCTTTTTGAAGGACAAGAGTGAGACTCAAGGGATCTTCAAGAAGTTTGCAAGAAGGGCTCAAAATGAGTTTGAAATGAAGATCAAGAAAGTGAGAAGCGACAACGGGACTGAATTTAGAAACACCAACATTGAAGCATACCTTGATGAAGAAGGCATCAAGCATGAGTTCTCGGTTGCATATACTCCTCAACAAAATGGTGTGGTGGAAAGAAAGAACCGAACACTCATTGAAGCCGCAAGAGCAATGTTGGATGAATACAAGATCTCTGAAAAGGATTATTGGGCAGAAGCCGTTAACACGGCATGTCATGCAATCAACCGCCTATATCTTCACAAGCTGAGGAAGAAAACTGCCTACGAGCTCCTAACCGGTAAAAAGCCTAAGGTGGATTACTTCAGAGTTTTTGGATGCAAGTGTTTCATACTTAATAAAAGATCCAAAAGCTCTAAGTTCGCACCAAAGGTTGATGAAGGATTCTTACTTGGTTATGCTACTAATCAACATGGCTATCGTGTTTTCAATGAGACCACCGGTCAGATTGAAATAGCGGTAGACGTGACTTTTGATGAAAGCGACGGCTCTCAAAAAGAGCAAGTCAATGCTGAAATTTTAGGTAAAGAAGAGCCATCACACCAAGTAATCAAAAAGCTTGCTACCAGTGAAGTGAAACCCGTTGAAGAAGAAGAAGATGATGCACACATGCAAATTTCTCGTGACCCAAACCTGCATCATGGGTCAACCAATACCCATGATGATGCTTCCACATCAAGAAGAGGTCATGACTCAAGAGAACAAGCTAAACAAGATCCACCTCAAGCACAAGAACCAAACCAAGATGGAGATCAAAACGTTCAAAATCTAGACTCTCCAATCAACCAAGACCATGAAGATGATGGTCCCATTCAAACAAGAACAGCAGTGCCTCACCCAAGAGTTCATCACTCTATTCAACGGGATCATCCCGTTGATAGCATTTTGGGAGACATACAACGAGGGGTAACAACACGCTCTCGTTTAGTTGGTTTTTGTGAATATTACTCTTTTGTCTCCTCTATGTTGCCAAATAGGGTGGAAGATGCCTTGGCGGATCCGGATTGGGTGATGGCTATGCAAGAAGAGTTGAACAACTTCACTAGGAATGAAGTCTGGTCCTTGGTGGAAAGACCCAAGCAAAACGTGATAGGTACCAAATGGGTTTTCCGCAACAAAGAAGATGAGTATGGCGTGGTCACTAGAAACAAGGCTCGGTTGGTAGCCAAAGGTTTCACTCAAATCGAAGGTTTGGATTTTGGGGAGACTTATGCACCTGTAGGTAGGCTTGAATCTATTCGTATATTACTTGCCTTTGCTACTCACCATGATTTCAAGTTGTTTCAAATGGACGTGAAAAGTGCATTCCTAAATGGCCCCCTCTCCGAAACCGTGTACGTGGAGCAACCACCGGGTTTTGAAGATCCACATCATCCCGATCATGTATACAAGCTGGACAAGGCACTCTATGGGCTTAAGCAAGCCCCTAGAGCTTGGTATGATTGTCTCAAGGATTTCCTACTCCAACAAGGGTTTGAGATTGGGAAAGCCGATCCCACTTTATTTACTCGCAAAGTCAATAATGATATTTTTATATGCCAAATATATGTCGATGACATTATATTTGGTAGTACTAATGCGGACTTCAGTGAGGAATTTAGTAGGATCATGACCAAAAGGTTCGAGATGTCCATGATGGGGGAGTTGACGTACTTCCTTGGATTTCAAATCAAGCAACTCAAGGACGGCACATTCATAAGTCAAACCAAGTACACCACCGACATGCTAAAGAAGTTTGACATGGACAAGGCCAAACCCTGTTGACACCATTTTTGGGCACGTGTCCAGGATGGCAGGATAGGGTGGCAGTACGATGCGGGTTGCTGATGAGGATGGTTGCCGATGAGGGAGAGGTTGAATGTGACTAAGTCCACAGGCAGTAATATGGTGCCGATGACTGGATAAAAAGGTCTGCCGATGATTATGGCAAGGGGATTGCCGATGACGCGAAGGAGGAGTCCGGAAGCTGCCAGTTGTCATGTGGAGGAGTTTCGGTTTGTCACGAAGGATAGTTTTATTATTTCCTTAGTTATTTGCATCGTTTTGTATACGGATTCCGTGTAATTTGGAATTCGAATTCTAATCGTGTCTGGTCGTAGCTCTTTGAGCAGGGTATAAATATAAACCCTAGGACCTTGTAATCAAAGAATAAAAAAAAAGAAATCAATCAAACACACGTTTTTACTCATATTCCAGCATCTACTTTTCGACGACTTCGTCATACTTTTTTCCTTTTATTACGAGTTCTTAGGAATTCGTCGACTTAAGCTCGGCATGTTCTCGAGTTCCGCGTGAGTACCTCTTAGCCGTGACATCCGGGCGCATCGCTGTTGTCAGGACTAAAGTATTCGAGTTATCACCTTTGCCGATAGCAAGGTCAAATCGGCTGGCACGCCTTAACGTTTGAATCGGGTATTAGCCCTTTGTGTTTGCAGATCAGTTTTGCATCAACAAACCCATAAAGACACCAATGCCAACAACCGGACATCTTGACCTTGATGGAGACGGCAAGGCCATTGATCAAAAGGTATATCGCTCCATGATTGGATCTTTGCTTTACGTTTGTGCATCTAGGCCTGATATTATGCTTAGTGTGTGCATGTGTGCAAGGTTTCAAGCTAATCCGAAAGAATGTCATCTTATGGCTGTTAAGAGAATCTTTCGATATCTTGTGTTCACTCCTAATCTTGGCTTATGATACCCCAAGGGCTCCACTTTCACTCTACTTGGCTACTCCGATTCGGACTATGCCGGTTGCAGGGTAGAGCGAAAGAGTACATCAGGGACTTGCCAATTCCTTGGTAGGTCTTTGGTGTCCTGGAGTTCTAAGAAACAAAACTCCATTGCCCTTTCCACCGCTGAAGCCGAGTATGTGGCGGCAGGCGCTTGCTGTGCCCAACTACTTTGGATGAAGCAAACCTTGAGAGACTTTGGTTGTGAGCAAAGCAAGATTCCCCTCTTGTGTGACAATGAGGGGGCAATCAAGCTAGCTGATAATCCTGTAAACCACTCTAGAACAAAGCACATAGACATTCGACATCACTTCCTGAGAGACCACCAATCCAAAGGAGATATCGCTGCGCAACATGTGAGAACCGAATACCAGTTTGCCGATATCTTCACTAAACCTCTAGATGAGTCAAGGTTTTGTGCTTTGAGGCGTGAACTAAATATCGTTGATTCTCGTAACATGGTTTGATGTCTTGCACATACTTGATTGATTAGAAAGGACAAACCTTTGTGAAAAATCTAGTGCTTTTTCAAAATCTATTTTTCACATCTCAACCATGGCCATTGTTTTGTGATGATTTGATGAAATCTGGCCATGCTTGATTTGTTCTAAGTTTATCACACTAAGTTCATCTTAAGCGCTGTTTTCCTGCCCGGCCGGTGGTACCGGCGCCTAGCCCCGGTGGTACCGGCCAAAGCCCGGTAGCACCGGTAGGCCAAAACCCCGCAGAACCCCGCTCGCAGGTATCTGGCCCGCCGGTGGTACCGGCCCCTGAAACCGGTAGTACCGGCAGTGCTTTTTACTGCGGTATATAAGCCGCCCGCAGTCATTCTCTTTCTCCTATCTCTTCCCCACCCGCCCGACCCGTTCTCTCTCTCCTTCTCTGGCGGCGGCGGCTCTTCTCTTGCCCCGATCTCTTGGCTCCTCCATCTTCGTCGCCCGATCTTTGAGGAGGACCTTGCCCCGGCCGTGAGGGATGTGTGGAGGCCCTTGGTTGACTCCAAGACCCATGGATTTGCTTGGATTCGGCTCCTCTTCTTTGTGAAGCAAGGTACATCTTGAAGTTGCCCGATCTCCCAATGTACCTATCTTTAGGCCGATTCCTCGCAATCCTTTCCTTATCTTAGTGTGTTCTTGCCTCTAGAATGTTTTATGCGTCATTCCTGTGGTCGATTTGGTCGATTGGAGGTGGTTCCCTTGCTCCACGGTGCCGCCGGTAGTACCGGCCCTAGGGCCGATGGTACCGGCCCCTGTGAGCAAGGCAGTTCCTCCCATCGCCTTGATCGATTTCTTGTTGCATTCTAGTATGGCCTTGTAACGTTCTCTTGCTGCCCCTCTTTGTGGTGTTGTAGCATGGATTCCGGCAAGCGCAAGAACCCTCCTCGTGGTGCTCGTCCTCGCTCCAGTGATGCCGGTGGTCGGTCTGCGGACCGGGCGGTGCGTGGCCGTGGGACTCCTTCCCGGGGTCCGGGTGCGGCTGATGCTTCCGCCGGCGATGAGGGCATTCCTGCCCCTCTTCACACCCACTCCGTCCCGTGTCCGCCCCCTTCTCACCAAGCCCGCATTCGAAGCCAAGCTGTGCCTGATCCTGTGCAAGAGGAAGGCCGTTCCATGGACCCCAATGTCCTTCGTCGCTCGCCTCTGCATCTCAGTGAGGTTGGTGCTCGCCGGACTCTCCAGTGGCATCCCCAGTTTAATGCCCATGTCCGGAGGCCATCCATTCCCTCTGGTACGTTGCCCCGATTTGGTATTGATTACAAGAAGCGTCTTGTTGACTTAAGAACTCAGCGCAGCGAGAACCCGTACAAGTTCATCAAGTTTGAGGGAGTTGAGGAGAGGTTTTGGTCTCAGTTTCACAATGACTTTTATGAGTCTGTCCTCTACAAGGGCAGCAAAGCCACCAAGAATGGACCACTTTTTCAGCACAAGTATGTGGTCCTCAAGTCCTTACAAGATTTCAATCATCCGGAGGTCACTGCTTTGATTAACAGGCTTGAAGAATGGCGCATTCTTCCTCTTATGACCCTTGAGAAGAATTGGAATGAGGAGATCATCTTTCAGTTTTGGGCAACTTTGTGGGTGGATCAAGCCTCTAGGGTACTGCATTGGATGACTCAAGGTGTTCACTATCGCCTTGACTTTATCACCTTCTCTCGCTTGCATGGTTTTGATCACTTGGATCGAGATGCACCCCGGCTGTCTACCATTTTTGCTGAGGGGATTTCTGAGGCTGACCTTGATGCTGCTGAAATGTACAAGCCAGGAGCTCATCCGGATCTCAAGACCACTCACCTGAAGCCTTACTTCTATGTGCTGAACAACCTGATCCGCTACACCATTGGCCCCAAGTTTGGAGATTCCATTCACCTTCGTCAAGATGCTCCTAAGATTTTGGCTCGCTTTGGTGCTAATGGTGGCCGCTTTGGTGTCTCGGATTTCATGTGGAACAAGATTGCTGATGCGTCCGTGGATCCCAACAAGTACTTGCCCTATGCTCCATATCTGATGCATATTATTGAGCAAGTTACTGGCATGCAGTTCTCGCACCCTTGCATTCTTGCTCCGGTTCGTGCCAAGCACTTGGGTGCTCCTCATGCTCCTCCTCTCAGTCCTGGCGTTGCTACTCCTGGTGCTGCTACTCCTGGTATGGCCACTCCTGCTGGTGCTGCTGATGCTCATGGTGAAGCTATTCCTCCTCAGGACAGCGGTCGTGGTCGCCGTAGTCCTACCCGTCATGCGCTGCAGCGGTTCTTCTCCTATTTTTGCTATTGCCAAAAGAAGACCGATCAGCATCTCCGTCGTCTTGAGGAGAAGGCAGCTCTTCCTCCGTCCTCTCCTCTTCGTGAGTTCCAGGACCCCTATGCTGAATATGACAACATGCACCGGACTTCTGCTGATGAGGATGAGGAGCAGCAGGATCCTCCACCACCCTCTGCATTCGATCCATTCTATAGTGGTGGGATACCTGCTGGCTTCTCCATGGAGGACACCGAGGCTGGCTTTGCTTATCAGGATATCTTTGGTGCTGCGGACAATGTCACTAGGGCCTCTATTTCTGTTGCACCCCCTCACGAGCAGTCCACCTCCGCTGATCCTCATGGTAAGGGGCCGCTGCGTACCTTCATCGACTACAGCGACGACGACGACAACGACCTTGGTGATGGTGACGAGTAGTCTTTCTAGCTCTCCCTCGCAGCCTACCCTTTTTGGCACTTGCTACCAAAGGGGAGTGTTAGGCTTATATTTGCTATAACAAGTTAGTTGTTGGTGCCCGTCTTAAACTTTCTTAGTGATGAACTATGTGTGGTGAACAAGAACTACGTTGTGTGATGGATGATTGTAAGCTAAACACTGATATTTCTCGTTGTATATTGCTTGTGTTAGCTTCTTTAGACTCTTGTTGGTGCAATGTTGTTTTTGAATGGTTATTGTGAGCTCCTTGGTTCTTGCATAATCATTCAAATTCTTCTTTTACTCTTTGTGATATATCCTGTCATACGCATCACGGTTTATTTCTTGTCACACACACACTCTTTTAGGCACCCCACGGATTGCAAAATTTAGGGGGAGCTTGATCTTAATGTATGCCATCTTGATATCAATCAAGACTTGAAATTCCAAATCCAAAGCATACATTAAGGGGGAGCCCAACCTAACTTTTGGAATTCAAAAGCTCTACTTCTTTCAATCTTTTATAAGCCTAAGTTCGTTGTCATCAATTACCAAAAAGGGGGAGTTTGTAAGTGCATTCGCCCCCGGTGTGGGTTTTGATAACTAATGACAATCAAATTAGGAACTAACATGTCTATCAAGTGTAATCTACAGGTGTTAGTTCATTGATGGAATCAAACAAACACATTTGGTGAATCACAGCACCCCCAAAATTTCTTCATTTAAGCGACGTTTCAACTCAAGAAGCTACCTAGTTTTATTTCTTGTTTGAGTTATAGGAAACGCCGCACTATCAAGAGGGATGCAAATTGAGTTGGTAAGATGAGGATAAAGGTGCTCAGGTCAACTTAGGTCTTGCGCTTGAGAGACACACTTGCACACACAAACTTCTGGAAAGTTCCTTCTCTGCCAGGGTGAGCCGGTAGTACCGGCCCTCAGGGCCGGTGGTACCGGCAGTGCCAGCTCTACTCCTGAGTTTTGCGAGAAAATGAACTACCGGTAGTATCGGGCTTTGACCGGTGGTACCGGCTACCGCCGGTGGTACCGGTGAAACGCCGGTAGTACCGGCAGGCAAAAATCCCACAGAACTCATGTTTTGCGAGATTTTGCACTGCCGGTGGTACCGGCCTTCCACCGGTAGTACCGGCGCTGGCCGGTAGTACCGGCCCAAGGCCGGTAGTACTGGTAGGCCTTTTTCTTGCATCTTTCTCAGCTTTCTCACGTTTAGATCTGGGGGTGCCGGTGGTACCGGTGTTTGCACCGGTAGTACCGGCCAGTGTTCTGTACTCTAGTATAAATAACTCTCTCCTCTTTTCTAACCGTTGGCTTGCTCATTCTAGCTACTCCAACTCTGAGAAAACAGTCTCCAAGCTTTGTCTCACCCACTCTCTCTTCCTCTTGCTCCTAGACTTCATTTCTTGAGAGATTCGAGCTAGAGAAGTGAGATTAGAGAGTTGGGAGCTTCGATCTATGACTTGAGCACTCCGTTCCTCGTCTTGCCGGTTTGGTTTATGTTCGTTACTCTTGGGTTCTTGGAACCCTAGCCGGCTAGGCGTTCTTCGTGGTTGCCCGTGTTGATTCATTTGTGAGGGCACCCCGAAGTGTTTGTATTACCCCTTGATTCTTAGTGGAAACATCAAGCCAACCTTTGTGGTTGCTTGAGGAGGAGACCTAAGTGGTTAGACCTTCGTGGTCACCTCAACAACGGGGACGTAGGAACTCCTTAGTGGAGATTGCCGAACCTTGGGAAAAATACCTTGTCTTGCTGTGGAGGTAGCTTCGACTATCTTTGTTTGTGTTCTTGGTGTTTCTATCTCTTTTCTCTTTTCCACAGGTAAACAAAGGTCGATCTACGGTGTGGAGAAGAACTAAGCTAAGGAGACTTCAACAACACCTTCTTCTACACCTAGGAAAGTGGGGTAAAACTCAGATCTGAAATTTAAGCCCTTTACACTCTGATTTCGTAGCTGTCTTAGGGAGTCGGTAGTACCAGCAGTTTGCGTCAGTACTACTGGCTGTGTGACACCAGTAGTACCGGCCCAAACTGTCGGTGGTACCGACGGGCATTTGACTTCTGCAACTTGAGTTTTTGAGTTTTAGGTTTTTAAGATACGCCTATTCACCCCCCCTCTAGGCCAATTATATCCTTTCAATGACCACAAATGTTCAAATTTTTAATGAGAATTAAGTCAAACAATGTGAGGGTCAAATTATGGTTCAATCTAGATCACTTGCCTAGAACATGTAATTCAGTTTGATCCAAGGACAAGCTTTTTCACACCTCATGAAGTATAAGGGTTATCTTGACCATGTTGAATTACACATCATAAGCTCATATTCTAGATTCGACACTAGGCTTGCAAGCTCACAAACATGTCATATGCTACCACTAGATCAATCAATCATAGAAACAATAGTGGTACCATACATACATCAAATCCTTTTGATTTTCATGAATGAGCCTATTTTCATGCAAGCATGTCTATATGTTCTAAACATGTCCTTAGCAAAGTATGAATGCTGTGTCAACCATCTTTACTTTGCTTTGTTGGAGGATAGGCATGTCATATATAAATGTAGGGGTGTACTCATCTCAAGTTGGAGAAGTCAAGTATGTTCAATTCATTTCTCAACTTGCAAAATCTCTTCTCATCAAGTGGCTTTGTGAAGATGTCGGCTGGTTGATCTTCGGTGCCAATACTTTCAATGCTGATATCACCCTTTTGTTGATGATCTCTTATGAAATGGTGCCTTATGTCAATGTGCTTGGTTCTTGAATGTTGAACCGGATTTTGTCATCTTGATTGCACTCTCATTGTCACATAGCAAAGGCACATTCTTGAATTTGATTTCAAAGTCATTCAAGGTAGCTTTCATCCAAAGTAATTGTGCACAACAACTACCGACACTAATGTATTCGGCCTCGGCGGTTGATAGTGCAACACTATTTTGTTTCTTTGATGACCATGAAACTAGAGACTTTCCTAGCAATTGACAAGTGCCACTTGTGCTCATTCTATCAATCTTGCATCCACCATAATCGGAGTCCGAATAACCAATCAACTCAAAGTTAGACCCCTTAGGATACCATAATCCAACATCATGAGTGCCCTTTAGATACCTCAATATTCTTTTGGTTGCCTTCAAGTGACTTTCTCTAGGTGAAGCTTGGTATCTTGCACATTTGCACACACTAAACATCACATCCGGCCTTGATGCGGTGACATAGAGCAAACTTCCAATCATAGAATGGTATAGCTTTTGATCTACCATGTTGCCACTAGCATCACTACCTAATTGATCATTTGTGCCCATAGGTGTGCTCATTGGTTTAGCTTCTTGCAACCCAAACTTCCTGATCATGTCCTTGATGTACTTGCCTTGACTTACAAAGGTGCCATCCTTCATTTGCTTGATTTGAAGACCAAGGAAGTAACTAAGCTCTCCAATCATGGACATCTCAAACTCATTTGCCATCATTCTTCCAAACTCTTCACAAAAGTCTTGATTGGTTGATCCAAAGATGATATCATCAACATAGATTTGCAACACAAACAAGTCATTGCCTAGTTTCTTGGTGAAGAGGGTAGTGTCAACCTTTCCCATCTTGAACCCTTTGGAGAGAAGGAAATCTCTCAATCTTTCATACCATGCTCTAGGTGCTTGCTTCAAACCATACAATGCCTTCTTGAGCTTGTAAACATGGTAAGGTTTCTTGTCATCTTCAAAACCGGGAGGTT
The DNA here is from genome assembly GCF_000003195.3 of Sorghum bicolor. Lineage (NCBI taxonomy): Eukaryota > Viridiplantae > Streptophyta > Magnoliopsida > Poales > Poaceae > Sorghum > Sorghum bicolor. The sequence goes on from NC_012877.2 coordinate 19,755,088, forward strand.
GTTCAACATAAACCAACTCATTTATATATCTATTGAGAAATGCACTCTTCACATCCATTTGATAGAGCTTGATGTTGTGGGCACAAGCATAGGCTAATAGGATTCTAATTGCCTCCAGTCTTGCAACCGGTGCATAAGTTTCTCCAAAGTCAAGGCCTTCAATTTGAGTGTAGCCTTGTGCTACTAATCTTGCTTTGTTTCTCACAACTACACCATCTTGATCTTGCTTGTTTCTAAAGACCCACTTGGTACCAATCACATTGTAGTTCTTTGGCCTCTCAACAAGCTCCCACACTTGATTTCTTGTGAAGTTGTTCAATTCTTCATGCATGGCATTTACCCAATCGGAATCCTTCAATGCATCTTCTATTCTTTTTGGTTCTTCAAATGAGACAAATGAATAGTGCTCACAAAAAGATGCTAGCTTTGATCTTGTTTGTACACCACTTTGAATACCACCAATGACTTGATCCAATGGATGATCCCTTGCTATGCTTGTAGGTTGGAGTATTGGGAGTTGATTGCTTCCGCTTGCTTGATTTTGATTTTGATCATCATCATGAGAGCCACTAGTACTAGCTTGATTTGTATCAATTTGCACTTCTTGATTGATCATGTGAATGTCATTATCATCATCAACTTGCATTGGCCTTATGTCACCAACATCCATGTTCTTCATTGCATTTGCCAATTGATCTCCTCTCACATCATCAAGATTTTGGGCTTCACTTTGAGATCCCTCGGTTTCATCAAACTCAACATCATGAACTTCTTCTAATGTGCCACTTGCCAAGTTCCAAACTCTATATGCTTTGCTTGTGGTGGAATAACCAAGTAAGAACCCTTCATCACATTTCTTCTCAAATTTGCTCAATCTAGTGACTTTCTTGAGAATGTAGCATTTACACCCAAATACTCTAAAGTATGCAATGTTGGGCTTTCTACCATTCAATAGCTCATATGGTGTCTTCCCAAGCTTCCCATGGCAATAGAGACGGTTGCTACTATAGCAAGCCGTGTTGATAGCTTCACTCCAAAATGAATGGCTAACATTGTATTCGCTAAGCATTGATCTAGCCATATCAATCAAGGTTCTATTCTTTCTTTCAACTACACCATTGGATTGAGGAGTGTATGTTGGAGAGAATTGATGTCCAATGCCAAGATCATCACATAATTCCTCAATTCTTGTGTTCTTGAATTCACTACCATTGTCACTTCTAATCTTCTTGATAGTGGTTTCAAACTCATTTTGCACCCTCTTGACAAAAGACTTGAATAGATCACAAACATCACTCTTGTCATAGAGAAAGAACACCCAAGTGTATCTAGTGTAGTCATCAACTATCACAAAGCCATACTTGTTGCCACCAATGCTAGTGTATGTTGTTGGCCCAAATAAATTCATGTGCAATAGCTTAAATGCCTTTGATGTGCTCATTTCACTTTTCTTATGATGTGCATTTCCAACTTGCTTTCTGGCTTGACAAGCACTACATGGTTTATCCTTCTCAAAGGTGACATCCTTCAAACCTCTAACTAAGTCATGCCTCAATAGTTTGTTCAATTGTTTCATTCCAACATGACCAAGCCTTCTATGCCACAACCAACCCAAACTTGATTTGCTAATTAGGCAAGATGTCAATTGAGTGTCACTATCATTGAAATCAACCAAGTATAAGCTACCATGCCTAAATCCTTTGAATATCAAGTTTGATCCATCAACACTAACAACCTCAACATCATCACTTCCAAAGATGCACTTGAAACCAAGGTCACAAGGTTGTGCAATTGACAAGAGATTGAAATCAAGGCTCTCAACTAGCAACACATTTGATATGCTCATGTCATTTGAGATAGCAATTTTACCAAGCCCCTTGACCTTGCCTTTCTTGTTGTTGCCGAAGGTGATAGAATCAAAGCCACCATTTTGACTAGTATCAATTGATTTGAACATACAAGACTCTCCAGTCATATGTTGAGTGCACCCACTATCAAGCACCCAATGCCTTCCTCCGGCTTTGTAATTGACCTACAAGACAAGATCAATTCTTTTTAGGCACCCAAACTTGATTGGGTCCTCCAAGATTAGCAACTAAGCTCTTTGGTACCCAAATGGCTTTCTTCTTTGAGCCCATCCATGGTGCACCAATGAACTTAGCATGAACACCTTTTGTATCCTTGGTAAGCACATAGAAAGAATTAAGCTTAATTGAGGATACACAAGCTTTGGGTTTCTTGTTCATGCATTGTTGCTCTAGGTGACCAACTTGCTTGCAAGCTTTGCAATACCGGCCATTGTTCTTCACAAAACGTGTCTTGTGAGGAGCAAAGGCGGCCTTGCCTTTCTTGGGGTTATAGCCCAATCCCTCTTTATAGAAAGAAGCTCTTTGGCTACCCAAGCACATAAGCAAGCGGTCCTCACCACCATAAGCCTTAGCTAAAGTGTGATTGAGCTCTTTCACCTCCTTCTTGAGAATTTCATTCTCAACTTTTAGTGTGGTGTCACAAGTGAAACTATCACCACTAGATGAGGATAATGTAGATGTGCTACATGAATGGTTAGTAGAAGCAATAACAAAAGGTTTACTCAAGATATCACATGTTATGCCTATGTTGCAAGTTTGAGCTTTTTCAATTTTAGTTGGCTCATTTTTACACTTGTTAACTAGAGAGGAATGAGCTTCTTCAAGCTTAGTGTGAGCCTTTTGAAGCTTCTTATGGTCTTCCTTTAGACTCTCATAAGATGCCCTAAGCTCATCAAGTTCTTGCTCAAGGGTTTTCTTATCCTTAAGCAAGGCCTTGCACTCCTTTCTAGTTTCTTTATAGTGATGAGTGCAATCTTCTAGCATAGTGATTAGTTCATCTTTAGTTGGTTCATCATCATCACTATCACTATCACTAGCATGGTCACTCTCATCATCAGATGATACCTTAGTGGCCTTAGCCATGAAGCATGATGGAGTGTCGAAGATGGAGCTTTTTCCTTGAATGGCAATGCTAGCATGCGCCTTCTTCTTGGTGCTCTCCTCATCACTTGAGGAGTCATCACTATCCCAAGTTGCAACATGGGCATCACCCTTCTTCTTGTTTGATCCTTCCTTCTTTTCTTGCTTCTTCTTTTGCATCTTTCTTTCCTTCTTGATAGCATCTTCATCATCACTATCATAAGGACACTTGGCGATGAGATGATCCTTGCTATGGCATCTAAAGCACCTCATGGAATGGTCATTCTTCTTGGAGGAGTTCTTCTTCCTTCTTGCCCGATAGCCCTTCTTCTTCATAAACTTGCCAAATCTTTTGACAAGAAGAGCCATCTCCTCATCTTCATCACTATCACAAGTGCTTGCTTCTTCTTCACTTGTTGACTCTATCTTGGCTTTGCCCTTGGATGAGGAGGCCTTGAATGCCACACTTTTCTTCTTCTCATCATCCTTCTTCTCACCATCCTTCTTCTTCTTTTTGATCAACTCATCCTTCTCATCATCTTCTCTATAAGCATCATCGGTCATCACTTCTTGGAACACTTGTTGGGGAGTTGATTCACTAAGTGTTGTCTTGACTAGCACGGTGATCAAAGTGTCAAATCTCTTGGGTAAGCTTCTCAAGAACTTCATAGAGAATTGACTATCCTTCACTTCTTCCCCAAATGGCTAGAGGGGGGTGAATAGCCTATTTAAAATTTCTACAAACTTCAACTCAGACAAGTTGATTAGTAAAACAAAAGGCGAAGCTATTCTAGCACTAGCACAACTAAGCTATGCAAGCCACCTACACAAGTCTAGCAAGAAAGCTAAACACAAGTTACAACAAGAAAGCACAACTACAAACTTGCTACACTCCTAAACAAGAAGACTAAACTAAACAAGCTAAACAACTAGCAAGATAAACAAGTAAGTAAAGGAATGGAGAGTGATTGTTATACCAACGTTGTAGAGTAGAGATATATCCAACCAATCACTCACAATCACAAGAGAGTCCTCGGCAAGAGATGGCACAAGATTTTTTACCGAGGTTCACTTGCTTCCCGGCAAGCTAGTCCTCGTTGTGGCGATACACCCAATTGATGGATCACGAGCTAATTGGCAATCCAAAGCCAAACCCTCAGCGGGTGCCGCACATCCACTCACAAGATGGGGATCCTCCAAGCCACGAGCAATCTACTAGAGTAGCCAATTGCGATCTCCTGTGGGGAAGGCTCAAGAACCCCTCACAAATCACTTGGTGAGGCTCAAAACAATCTCCAATCACGAGCTCAACACCTCCCTTGCACCAAGCCGTCTAGGGCGTCGGGAAACACCCAAGAGTAACAAGAAATCCACACTTGCAATCACCACCTAGTGCCACAAGAATAAAATCACAAATGCACAACACTAGGGTTTCCCAAATCCTCTCACCAAAGAGCACCAAGCTATGGGGATGGAGAGGAGAGGGAAGAGATGCTCTTGAAGCTCTCAGATCTATCACTAGAGCTCAATCTCTCACTTGAATGGAGCACAAGGCTTAGGGAGTGAGAGAGGAGGAGGGGAGAGCTTTCTCTACTCTTTGGAAGAGCCACCGGAAGTCAGAAAATGTGTTCTATGCGAAGTGCCTGGTTAGAAACAAGGGAAACGAGTATTTATAGTGTGGCACCGGAAGTTCCGGTGCCTGGTACCGGAACTTCCGGTCCAACCAGATCTGACCATTGGAGCCTCGGTCCAAGCAGATCTGACCGTTGTGGCCAAGCAGATCTGACTGTTGTGAGAAACTCAGACCCACCGGAAGTTCCACCGGAAGTGAATCCTGACACGCGAGGCCATGCGCAAAGGCTCCTATGCGGACTTCCATTCATGGACCGAAACTTCCGGTTACGGACCGGAACTTCTGGTCATCGACCAGAACATCCGGTCAGACACCGGAAGTGTTTTCTCAAACACGAGCGCATCTCTCACAGCCCAACCGGAACTTCCTGTCAGGCTGACCGGAACTTCCGGTCCTGCATTTTCAGCACTAACTCAAACCTTGTTAGGATGCTAACTTTTAGCTCCGAACTCCGAATTCGATGATCTTAGACATTTTGGAAAGCTTACTCAGAGGGCTACACAATCCATATGGATACTCAATCCAAGTCATAATGGATCAAAGCAGTATTTCAATCTAAAAGCCATCCTAATGTCCGGAGAACACCGAAAAGCCTCTTTCTCTTCTCCAAGTTGATCAAAATCAACTTCAACACCTTCTCCTTTGCAAATGTGCCAACACCACCAAGTGTACACCACCATGTTCATGCGTCTTAGCATTTTACAAACATTTTTATAGGCTTTCTCATGCAACTCACCACGTCACTAAGCGCTAGGTATATGCAAATGAGACTCACACTTAGTGGCACTAGATAACCATTGCAATTAAAGATTTCCCCTCTTTATAGTACGGCTATCTATCCTAAATCCGGTCAATCACTTCTCTACTCATCTTAGACCGGCAAAAGCAAAATCCTATGTTTATACCTTTGCCTTGATCACTTTACTCCTTGTCCATCACCATGATCTCCACTTCATGCCTTCTCTCTTTATGACCATGTGTCCACCACTCATGTCACATTGCTCCTTCTTCAAATGTGTTGCTATGCCTAACTCAAATCACTTGAACACAAAGCATTAGCAACTTGGTGTCATTAATTACCAAAACCAAACTTGGGCTTTCAAGTTCCTCGACCCATTTCTTGCTGAATTTCTTCAACCGGTTGTAGATTCTATGCTTGAGCCCTTGTAAGATCATGTCGTTGGCACGCTCAACCTGGCCATTAGTTCGAGGGTGAGCCATTGCAGACCAGTTCACACGGATGTGATGCCGATCGCAGAAGTCCAAGAACTTTTTGCCAGTGAACTGGGTACCTTTGTCGGTGATGATGACATTGGGTATCACAAATCGGTGAATTATGTCGGTGAATAAGAGGACGGCTTGCTCGAAGCGAATGTTCATGATGGGTCGAGCCTCGATCAATTTTGAGAATTTGTCGATAGCCACCAGCAGATGGGTATACCCACCGGCTGCTCTTTGGAGAGCGCCCACAAGGTCGAGGCCCCATACCGCGAACGACCAAGTGATGGGAATCATTTGTAGGGCATGAGCTGGGAGGTGGGTTTGCTTGGCGTAGAACTGGCATTCATGGCATGAACGAATGAGCTCGATGGCATCTGCGACGACCGTTGGCCAGTAGAAGCCTTGTCGAAAGGTGTTGCCGACGAAGGTTCTGGGAGCTGCATGGTGGCCGCAAGCCCCCGAGTGTAGATCCTCGAGGAGCTTCCGTCCCTCCTCCACGGTGATGCAGCGCTGCAAGATCCCCGTCGGGCTTCGCCGGTATAGCTCCTTGCTCTCTCCGTAGGTATATGATTTAGCCCGTCGAGTGATACGATGGGCCTCGGCCCGATCTTCTGGTAGCTCACCTTGGATCAGGCAGTCGAGGAAGGGCGTACGCCAGTCAAATGGTCGGCTAGGATGTTGAGAGGGTTGCTCGACCTCCATCACTTCTGCTGCTACCAGGAGAGCCTCGACCATGTCGATGGGCTTAGGAGTCAGTGCCTCGATGCTAGCTCCCGCGCTAAGGTTGACAGATGGCTCGAGTAGATCTCTTGAGAACACGTCTGGTGGGACAGTGCCTTGAGTGGACGCAATCTTGGCAAGCTCGTCAGTCGCTTCATTGTACTGTCAGGCCATGTGGATGAGCACGAGGCCGTGGAACTTGTCTTCTAGCTTGCATACTTCTTTGCAGTAAGCCTCCATTTTTGGGTCGTGATAGCTCGAGGCTTTCATGACTTGGTCGATGACCAGCTGAGAATCTCCTCGGACGTCGAGGCGTCGGACCCCGAGCTCGATAGCGATCCTTAATCCGTTGGGCCTCATACTCTATGATGTTGTTAGATGTCGCGAAATGTATTCGAATCACATACCTCACATGAACGCCAAGGGGTGAGATGAATATCAAGCCTGCCCCAGCCCCCGTCTTCATGAGTGACCCATCGAAGTACATCGTCCAGATTTCCGCCTGGACTTGTGCCAGGGGGAGCTGGGTATCGGTCCATTCCACGATGAAGTCCGCTAGCGCTTGGGACTTGATGGCTTTGCGAGGTGCATATGTGAGGGCCTCCCCCATGAGCTCAACCGACCATTTGGCGATCCTTCTAGTGGCCTCTCAATTCTGAATGATCTCGCCCAGCGGAAAGGACGAAACCACCGTGATTGGATGGCTGAGAAAGTAGTGCTACAGCTTGCGTTGAGTGAGAATCACCGCATAGATTAGCTTTTGAATTTGGTGGTACCGTACCTTTGTTTCTGAGAGCACCTCACTGATGAAGTAGCACTACATAAAAAACTGGTTGTAGGCACGCTTTAATAGTAACGCACAATAAAGCATCTCTACACGGTCATGTAAATATGTTTTTTAACACGATTTTATGAACGCCTCAACATAATACGATATTAGACACGTTTTTAGTGTTAAAAGGCATATAAAGACACTTCTTATGATGATACTGCAAACGTCTCAAACCGACACTGTGCTAGACATGCTTTTAATCGTCAGTAGCGTGTAGATACACTACATAGCGTATCAGAAAATGCTCCATAGGTAATTAAAGATGTTTTTTGATACAATAAAAAAGTTGTTTCAATGTAACATGAAGTTAGACACACTTTGAACGTCAGTATAGGTTCAAAGGCGTATAAATAATCATACATAGTCATGTAAACATGCTTCTTGATATGATATTAAAACATCTCAAAATGAAATTAAATATGCCTTGGTCATCCACTATCAAATTTATATAATATTATATGATATAAAGAGAATAAAAAAACAAAGTGTATGTTTTAGATTCGAACCATGAACTTTTGTTATGAGCCGAAGCCTAGTAGTGTACTATGAAATAATAATAATAATAATAATAATAATAATAATAATAATAATAATAATAATAATAATAATAATAATAATAATAATAATAATAATAATAATAATAATAATAATAATAATAATAATAATAATAATAATAATAATATGAAAATAACAAAAAATGTAGTACCATCCTAAGGAGGTAATTCATATAATAACAATAATAATGCAAATAACAAGAAACTAGTAGGTTCGAACCATGAACTTTTGTTATGGGCCGAGGCAAACCCTTTAGCACCGGTTCGTGGCACAAACCGGTACTAAATGCTACATTTGATATATTGTACATTAAAATTTTTCATGTGTACATTAAAAAAATACAATACATGTCACTTTTTAAAAAATATTATGCAAAATATTTAATTTACTATATAATTAATAATGTATAGTGTATATATAAACACTTTAAAAAGCTGAAACTAAAAAATAGGCCCTTTAGCACCGGCGCATGGTTGGAACCGGTGCTAAAGGGTCCTGAAAATTCCAGAACCCCGCCTGAGCCCGCTTAAGAACCCTTTAGCACCGGCCCGTGGCTGGAACCGGTGCTAAAGTGTCCCTTTAGCACCGACTGGTGTTACGAATTAATTATATCAATTAATCAATCATTACTTAAATGTTTATCATGAGATTATAAATTTTATAAAATAATTTACATCAACAAAAATTGAAGTGTTAAAATAATTCATGGCAATAAATAGGTTTGAACAGAATTAGAAAAATATTAAAATTAACTTAATATTTATGTATCATTGCTGACCACTGTATTGTAAATTATTCACTTGCCGCCTAATTATAGTGTTTCCCATTTTCATTTGCCGCCTAATGATTCCCCGCGCAATCGAGTTTGACGGAAAAACTGGATTAAAACTCCCCGCCGCCGCCTCTCCATTATCTTCGCTAGATCTAACCTCCGTACTCTGCTGCACCTAGCAACAACCGGCAACCACACAATCCTCCGCTGCACCCTGACTCCACCACCAGAACAACACAAACCCCATTACATTGTGATGACATCGTGAAGGCCATCTGCGCGCTGGCCGCCCGGCTGGACGCTGTTGCTCTTGGCCCGATGGGAACCGCTGCCTGTGGATGGCCGGGTGGTGGTGATCTTCATCAACTTCGATTGTGCCGCAAACCACTTTCATCCCTATTGCTAAATCCTATTGCCGTCCGTGAGCAAATCTGCAGCTTTCCCCCTCGTCATCTATTTCTATTGTCTCGCAACTAACCAAGGGCCAAGGACCCAATATTGCAAGGTAAGGCAGCAGTGATACCTCGATTATGCCATGACTTCCTTCTTTAATCACTGTCCCTTACCCTAATAATCTGCCATAGATGAGAGCTGCTAACCTCTGAACGCCATCTAGAGGAAGAAGAAACTGTCTGCTCTCGGTAAATGTTCTGTGACTCAGCTAGTATTTTGGGCCTTAACCCTATGTATATATATTCGTCACTTTACAATTTCTTATGAACAATTGAATTGTGATCTCGTCCGGGTGTCTGGCCATCACCTTCTATGAGCTCCAGTTCCGGCAACCCTCTACGAATTTGTGCGCTAGAGTTCCGGTGATGCGATAGGTAAGTTTCGGTGTGGCTGTTTACACTATGTGAGTTCACACCAATGTAGTGCGGTAAGGGGAGTAGTCAAAGCATGGTGGCATTGTAGTCTGTAGTCTTTACTAGCAAACATCAGTCTGGAGTAGACACGCCAACGATGTCCCGCCATCAAGCATTAGTCATTAGATCAGATAAATTACTTGTTCTTTTTAATCACCAGCTACTTTCAAATTATTGTTTGTTTACTTTATTTATGTTGGTTTTATTACTCAATTTGGTTAATTAACTTGTGAAGCAGTGAAAGATAGGTAAGTGCAATTGTCTATGTATGTTAAATCTTATACTTTACTATCTATGTTATCAATCTCGCCATACCTAAAGTTTTTCTTGTCGTCTGCCAGTTCGCTCCTAGCCTAATTTATATTACTGTTGCAGCTACCATTGATTAATTCTTTCTAGCCTAATTGGTCATATCTGATTGAATGTAGTGGTAATAGGTTCAGAACTTCAGATGTTTTTTTTGTCTTTGAGGACTTTACTTTGGTGATGCTATTTTGCAATGAAGAGCTAATGTTTGGCTGGATACTGCTGTAACCGTTCAACAAGTTACTGATTCCTAGATGGTCTTACTTACTGGATTCTGGTGTTATGCTCCTTAATGTAGAGATTAGTCTAGGTCTATTTTTGTTGGAGATTAGTCTGTTATGCTCCTTAATTGAACATAGTGGTAGGTTCAGATGCTTTTGTTCTTGAGTACTCTAATTTGGTGATGCTATTTTCCAATGAAGCGCTATTGGCTGGTTGTTGCTATTCTGAATGGAGCTAATAAGTTCTTTAGACTTCGTCAATAGCTTAATTTGTCAGTTTTCCCTAATTTTGGGTTTCTTTGCAAGATATATAAATCATGGCAAGAGGACCCCGAAGATTAAGGAACTTGAACCTTGAAGCAGGATGGAAAACCTATGCTGGCAGGGCCTGAAAATTTGGTACACAATGAGAACTAGATATTGATGATATATTGGCCAGCAAGTTTGATATTGCTAGCTTACATATCTGGATATGATGTTAATTCATCAATTCTATAAGATATAGACAACACATTACTGGTATCATGAAACGGTGGCTTGCTTTTATGTCTAAGGTGTTACCTGAAATTGATTGCATAAATGAAATGGGATCAGCTCTCCACGATGAAGTAAGTATCTATGGGTCCATCAGAGATCAGTTTGTTCTCATTTTATCTTTACTGTGTTTGATGTTTCATTTCCTGCAGGTTGGTCATACTGAAATGGATGATGGTGATGATACAGAGCGCACGCTTGTAGTGATGATGATGATGATGGCCATGGCACTTACAGTAATAATGATATTGGCATTGATCCTGAAGACTCAAATGAAAATGTTTACTCTCCAACAAATGATGTTTGGGTAACACAATAACCTTTCTATCTCTAGTTTCTTAGTTACAATATAGCATTTAGGTACATTCTATTGTCCTAAGTACTATAGTTCTTTGCAAATGGCAGCAGTCACATGCCATAGTTCTAAAGTAAACCAGGATTTTGCCTAGTCATCGCTACCACATGAGCAAATCGTTGCCGAGTGATAGAACACCTCGTATCAGTGTACTGTGTCTATCTGGATCACATGAGACTCAGCGTTTTTTTGGTTTTTCTATACTAATTTTGATATGAGCATATACTCTTAGCAGCCTTTAGAGTAAGACTGAGAGCAAATTAAATGGCTTCTTTAAATTGATAAGATAGATGCTATATACAACTGAGAGCAAATGATTAGATATTGAGTTGTCAGTGGAACTATGTGATAACATGTAACAATTGAAATTTGGACAATATATTTCAGAATGCAAGTAAGGAGGTTCTGTTATTAGTTTGTAGCCTAAAAGTTCTGAAGAATCAAATGCTAATGCATAGTCTCTAAAAATTGATTTGCATATAATATATTTTCTATTTTATTTCTCATTTCCCTAGCTACAAGCATAGTACATAAATAGTTGCTGACGTCCTAGAAACTTTGGTTCCTCTTATTTTGTAGCATGATGGAAGCATGTGACTTGATGTGGATGGAAGCTACAAGTAACTGGACGCATGTGACTTGATGTGGATGGGAAGGCAAGCTACAAGTTTAGTGTGAACAAGATAGATTTTAGGCGTTAGGACAAACTATATATATATTTGTATGATATGGTCACCTTCTCTATGCTTCTTGTCTTGTTCAATGCACTTTAATCTATTATTTAATCAGTATCTTGGTTTGTAAAGATAAAATAGATTTTATCAGTGCAATCTCTATGATTCACTTTCTTTTTGTCGAATCATAGAAATTAATATCTACAACCAGTAAAAAAATATCTTTGTTCCTAGTATGTGAAAATATGTTAATATAAAGTGTGTCCATATTAATCATTATAGTATATGGACCTATAGAAGTGTCTCTATTTTTGTTAAGTCGTACTAAAAAGCTACAACACAACATATTTAGATTAATAGACACCAATATGAAATTTTTACTTTTCTATTGAGACGCAACATGGTGTACCTATACAATGTATCAAAATCGGTACACACGCCATATAAACATATCTATTAAAACGTCTCTATGCTTCTTGATGCATAATATGGCGTTACAACATAGTGTGACTAAGTAGGTACACATGTAATATTAATGTATCTATGAGAGCGTCTCTAAATTTCTTAATACATAACAAAGCGCTACTAGACATCGTAACTAAAAGAATAGACACGTTGTATAAATGTATCTATAAAAGTGTATCAATATGTGTAGACATGCAAATAGCGTCTCTACAAAGCGTCCTTTCATCTACTTGATATGCTTTGAGAATTCATCTCTACAAGTTCTGACACGGTCCATACGAAGACGCTTCTAAGACACTTTATGAAAACGTCACAATATTCTTGTAGACATGAAATAAAGTGTGTCTAATGTATAAATAAAGCGTCGCTATAGGGGGGTATTTCTAGTAGTGTAGACCGGCCACTGAATTGGAAGCATGTGTCCTTCCTCTGGCCTTTCGACCACCATGGCCGCGCTGACGACCTAGGTCGTCGCCGCAACGTAGAGAAGAAGAGGCTCTGCGGGTAGAGGGGGCACTAGGATCAGTGCGTCGGTCAACATCCTTTTGAGCTTATCGAGGGCTTCCTCAGCCTCGATGGTCCACGCAAAGCGCTCAGCTTTCTTTAGGAGCCAGTATAGTGGTAGCGCTTTTTCTCCCAGCCGTGAGATGAAGCGGCTCAGTGCCGCCAAACAACCGGTCACTTTTGTATGCCCTTGACGTCTCGAATCGGCCCCATCTTGGTGGTGGTTGAGACTTTCTTGGGGTTGGCCTTGATGCCACGTTGGGAGACTATATATCCTAAAAGCATGCCTCGAGGCACGCCAAAGACACATTTTTCGAGATTGAGATTGATATTGTTAGCGCGCAGGCAGCCAAATGCGATCTCAAGGTCTTGGATCAGGTCACCCTGCCTCTTTGATTTGACAACAATGTCGTCGACGTATGCCTCAGCCATCGACCCTATGTGCTCCTCGAAAACATGGAGCATGCATCGTTGATAGGTTGCCCCAATGTTACGAACTCCGAAAGGCATGGTTACGTAACAGTACATACCAAAAGGGGTGATGAAAGAGGTCACAAGCTGGTCAGACTCTTTCATTTTTATTTGATGGTAGCCGGAATAAGCATCTAGGAAAGAGAGGGTTTCACATCCCGCGGTGGAATTGACAATCTGATCAATGCGTGGTAAAGGAAATGAAACTTTTGGACATGCTTTATTTAAACTGGTATAATCCACACACATCCTCATTTTCCCATTCTTTTTGTTAACTAATACAGGATTTGTTAACCAGTCGAGATGATGAACCTCCTTCATGAATCTGGCTGTCAAAAGCTTGTGGACCTCCTCACCAATGATCTTGCGCTTCTCCTTGTCGAAGCGGCGCAGTCCCTTGTGGTAAGGACAGGGCTCCTTCAGCATCTTGTCGAAAACCGCCCCCTCCGGGGAACCTCGAGGCTTCTTGCACTCGACCGCAGCGACCAAATCGTCATCGAGGGCCTCACGTTTGTTCTACCATGCTTTCTTCTTGTTGTTGCTCTTTTTGGGCCCCCTGCTGGGACCCTCGTCGTCGTCGGCTGACGCCTTCCCTTTGTCGTTCTCATGGCTAAAGATAGCACCGACCGCCTCCTCGCCGGCGGCGTAGTTTGCTACTACGTCCATCAGCTCGTCGACGGTTTGCGGATGATTTCACCCTAATTCCCGCACCAAATCTTTACAGGCGGTGCCTAAAATGAACGCTAGGATGACATCATGGTCGGGGATGTGTGGGAGCTCTGTTTGCTGCTTGGAGAAGCGTCGAGCATACTCTTAGAGGGATTCTCTAGGTTTTTGCTTGCACTTGCTGAGGTCCCACGAATTGCCAGGGTGGATGTAGGTCCCCTTGAAGTTCCCCTCAAACACCTAGACCAGATCGGCCCAGTCATGGATTTGGTTGGCCAGGAGTTCCTCGAGCCACCTACGAGCAGTGTTGTTGAGGAAAAGTGGAAGCTGCCGGATGATGGCTCGATCGTCCCCTCGAGCGCCTCCCAGCTGGCATGCCAACTGGAAATCCGCCAGTCATAGCTCTGGTTTAGTTTCGCCATTGTACTTGGCGATGCTGGTCGGGGGTCGGAACGGGTTTGGCAGTGGCATACTGTGAATTGCTCTACTGAAGACTCGAGGGCCCGGAGGCTCTAGAGCCATCCGGTCCTCATCACTATCGTAGCGTTCGCCGCGGTGGGCGCTGTAGCCTCGCTCCTCAGCATCCTCGTGTTTGTGGCATCGATGCTCGTTGATGTCATGTCGAGCGTCATGAGGCCCTCAATTGTCGATGAGACGCTCCTGGATCGGCACCGTTTTCTTGCCTCAAGGTGGTGGCTCCTGGTGAACCGACACTTCCCTCTCGTTTTGAGCGACATTTGGGAGGGGCCCAATATTTCTAGATCCTCTCATAAGGGCCAAATTGAGTAGAACCAATGAAGAAACTTTCATAGGCAGACTTGGCCGAGTACTATCTGCTAGAAGAAAAACGCCAACTGTGAGAATCCACAATCTCTGGTTGTAACTGAAAATTATCAATGAGATCCCAAAGGTGAAGGAAATCCAATATAGCTTCCACTGGTAGGCTACCTCGAATATCATTAGTCCAAGAACGGTCAGTCATAGCTTCCTCAACCGTGCGTCGATTTGCTATTCTCTTATGAACAGAATCCAGAAGATGAGGGGCAAGGTCTGCAATGGACTGGCCATTCAGCCACCTGCCCATCCAAAAAAGAGTGTTTGTCCCGCTGCCAACAACCGAAAAGATGGTTGTTTTGAAGAAAGATTGAACCTGACCAGGAACTTGGACCGAAAAGTTTGCCCAAGGTCTATTAGGTTCAGTTTCCTTAAGCCAAATCCAGTGCATCCGCAGTGCCCAACTGAGGCTTTTTTAAGGTCTGAAATGCCCAAGCCCCAAGCTCAGGTGGACAGCATGCCTTGCCCCAAGCCACGAGGCAGTGCCCCCCTTTTGCTTCTTTTCTTCCCCTCCACACAAAACCACGTCTGACATTATCCACAGCTTTAATGGCCCAGGGAGGGAAGTCGATTGCCATTAGAAGATAAACCAACATAGAAGGGAGTACAAATTGGACCTGCACTCTTCTTCCTGCCCTTGTCATGAGGTCTGCTTTTCATCCCATCAGCTGATCACCAATCCTGTCAATTATAGGCTGAATCTGTCCCTTGGTAAGCTTCTTAAGCAAGAGGGGTAAACCCAAGTATTTGCAAGGGAATTATGAAATGGCACACGGCAGTAGGCTTTGAATGGTTAGCGGCTCTGATGAGGACATCGCCATGCTGGATACGTCGACATCATCATCTTTCTCAAGTTGCAATTCATCTCCAACTCAGCTACCACGTCACTCTCGGATTCAGCAGACACGTCGTCAGTGTTTCGATCATAACTTATTCATACGACATCAAAACAGGGTGATCTTGGATTCATTGGAAAGGGCACGACGACGCCGTCGTTTTGGATCTAGTCTCAGCTCTAGACCATCCGTGTATTAATCTGTATGACTACGACAAGGTGTTGCATCACCTATTTTGGGCCAACTTGACCATGTATCGAGTCAAGCCTTAAGCCCAAGTTGTGGGTGCCTATCCCTAGTCACCTCCAACCCTAGAAGGTCTATCTTTTATATTCCACATAGCCACCACTGTTTAGACTTGGGTTTGTTTTAGAGTTTAGTCTTTCATCGAGAAACTAAATCGTTCATTGTAACTATAGTGACAAATCCTTTTACAGTGATCCAGGGTCCTCGTTCTTGATCTTCTCCACTATGTCAATTAGTCCTTTGGAACCAAGTTCTTGAACCCTCTTTGATATTCACGTCAACTCATATTTGCCATTTCAGATTGCGTGTTTATACTTTCTTGCTTGTGTTATTTGATTCGCTTGCAGGAACAACCTTCTTGGTGAGGTCAGTCAAGTTGTGTTTGGTTGATAACCAATGGAGCAGTGGTGTAACGGTTGCAGGGTTCAAATTGTATCTGATTTGAAGCCAGATCGCCAACATCGAGACCTCCACAAATCGAACTTACCGATTACCTCTCAGAAGATCAGGCCTGGTCCTCATCAATTGGTATCAGATATTTTAGGTTTACCATGAGTTATAATCTTGTTTTCCCTAGATTCATATTTGTTCATTACCTACATTCCATAAAAAGCTCAAAAAGTATTTCAATTTCTGCTGTCCTATCACCCGTTGTGCCTTGCAATTTTGTTTTCAGATTTGCTTTGTTGAGTTTGTGTCCGTGGTTGAGTCTAGTTGCTAGTTTTGATTGTGTTTGTTGTCGTAGTTCAATTGTATCGTTGCTGTTCTTAGTTCCACCGCTATCCCATCCACTGTTTCTAAACAAGTCGAAGCCACAACTTTACTCGACTTGCCTCCGCTACCTGCCATGTGTGATTTCTCGCCGCCGCGCTAACCCTAGATAGGTTGCCAGCCGCTGTTATTTTGTCTGCATCGCAACCCTCCTTCGAATGTGTAACATCCCCGATGTTACGGTTACTACAAATTGGATCATGTCATCATAAGCATTGCATAGCATATTTGTTAAGTACATCTTGATGCATTAACTTAAAATAAGTTTAATTTGGTTGAATGTGCTTAGGGAATTAAAGTGTGCTTATGTTGTGAAGTGATGCTTGTGTTGGTTGTTTAATTCCTAGGGTGGAAAATTTCCGAGAAAATGGGGGGAAAACCCTGATTTTAAAAGCCTTGATTTGCCCCCTTTTGCACAATTTAAAAACCAAGCAAAATTTGAGGTTGAGTTCAAAAGCACAGTTGTGGATCTTGTCAACATGTACAACTTTGGTGTTTTGAGTTTTTGAAGTTTCAATACAAAATTCAAAGTAATTTTGAAAACACAGATTTCCAGAAAGTGTCCCCTTTTCTAATTTGAATCCCCAATTCAAAATCTATTCGGAATCTTGAAAAGTGACCAACATGAAAGTTGTAGAGCTCAAAAAGTTGAACAACTTTCATGTTGGGAATTTTTCAAGTTGTTATGGAAAATCAAAAGTAATTTTGGAAATTCTGATCTGCCCCCAATTAAAAAATTTCCCCAATTTGAGATTTGAAGTTAAAAATGTTTTGTCAAATTCACCCTTTTCCACCTAGAATCAGTTTTGGGCACCAAAATATGTTTTGTAGCTTGTGAAATTTTGCACAACTTTCATTTTGGTGAAAATTTGTCTTCAGTTCAAATTTTTGAAGATTTTGCAAATGGACAGAAATGGGGAGGATAGGCTTGGCAATAGTGTCCCGATGAGGATCACAGGCTCCGGTCCTGCGCGCCCGCAGGCCGTGCAGCGTCGCGCGCGCACCTCGCCGCCACGCAGCTACTTGCCGGCTGCGTCACCCGCGACGTGGACGCCCGCGACCCCTCCGCCTCGTCCTTTTGAATGCCCACGCGGCCGACTTCGCGCTCCTCTGTTTCGACGGCCAAAACCACCGGCGACCACTCCCTTCGCAAATACACCATACTCGATCCCTCTCCAACTCAATTGAGCCTTCCACCACTTTCGCCGCACTCTTGAGAACCCAGAGCGCTCCCTAGCACGCCCTCTAACCCGCCCAATCGTCGGAGCTTCTTCTTCTCCCCCAACTCCGGCCAGGACCGCCGCCGTGGAGCCCTTCCCGTGGTCACGTTGTTCAAGTCGGTATCACGCCTTGCTAGCGGCCATTTCAAGTTCTTTTCGTTCCCCAGATGCTCATGCGCTTGCTCTTTCTCCCTGGACGTGAAACAGGTCCACCGGAACGACCCCGCCAAAGCTAGAGCGCCCGCCCGACGACACCGCCTCCATCGCCAGCAACCTCGGCTACCTCCCCGAGCCTCGCAACGTGAGCACCACACTCTCTAACCTTCTTGGAAGCTCTCTAGCACGTCCGTTTGCGCTCTACCGGGCCCTAGTGGCCGGTCTGTGGTCGACTATGGCGGCCGCCCGCCATTCGCGTGGCCGAGGTGGAAGGGAGAGAGTAGAGCGCGTTTGGGTGATAGCAATAGGATCGCGAGGCTGAGGCGGAGCCGTTGCGCGCGCGCGCGTGGGCCGAGACCCTCGCCAACGGCGGCCGGAGCCGTGACCGAGCCGCCGTGCGTGGTGGAGACGAAGCTGATGGGTGGGACCTCCCCGTCAGCGTCTTGCAGAGAGAGGGGAGAAGGCGGGTTCAGCGCGTGGGCCGGCTTGGGCCGTGACCAAGCGGGCCGGCCGCGTAGCACAGTGTGTTTTTCCTTTTTCCTTTTTGTTTAAAAATGCTTGATCTTTGAATTTGAATAGAAAATCATGTACTGATTCAAAAATCATGGAAATATTTGTATAGGTTCCATAAACTGAGTAGAACCTAGGAAAAATATTGGATTATATTTTCTGGTAGTTTGTATGTATATAAAAATTACCTCTTTTAATTAGTAAATAAAATTTCTATGAATTTTAATAATTTATTGATATGTCCAAAAATCACCAAAATTTGTGGGATGCCTCTGAATATTATTCCCTGGCTTCACACAAAATTTGGTGGAATTTGGATAAAGTTTGGATAAAATATTATTAGACCCTTAATGAGTAATTAAATAATAATTCTAGAATAATTAGATGATAATTAGTTTAAATTCTCAAAATGAGGGTTTGAGTGATTTTGGGATTGTGTGATGACCTGAGGTCATTAACCCTAATGACCTTTGGCATTTAATTATTGTTTGGTATTAATGCTTAATTACTGTCATTAATGCTTAATTAAGAATTAATTAAGATAAAAATGGTTAATAATATTTAATTAAGGATAATTGTGAATTAAGAGAAATCTTAGTTTACTGATGCAACCTCTTGGGTAAAGACACTAAGATGATAAACAACTTTAATTATTGTTTAGTCTATGTTACACCGAGAAGGCCAGTTGTACTTAACTCGGTCCTTCTTAAATGTTGGTCATACGCATATCATGAGCATCCATCATTTTGCGTATAGTGCACGTGACCGAAGGAGCGACCGTTGAACCGAACCCCGAGGTCGGTGCTCCGTTCGAGGAAGTAGGATCCGAGACTTGGGAAGTCTCCGAGGAATCTTCTCAGCTCTGCAACCAAGGCAAGCCCCGGATGCATTAACCTCTCCTTGAATGTTTTAAATCTTTTATCACTTATGAATTGAAAATGCTGCATTAGGTAGTTGAGAATTGGGTTAACCTACTTGTTGCATTTACTGCCTTGATATTTGTTATCTTGTCCTTGGCACCCGTTTTATTTTAAAATCGCGTAGTGATGCTTAGCCCTGCTACTAGATAGGTTTTCAAACAAGAAAGTTTGAAGGGTTGTTGTGGAATACTCTTATGATCAATGATGTTTCAACTTGAGACCGGTCGGTGGACTTGCTTTAAGAATGGAGTCTTAAAGTAGTGTCTCCAACTGTGTCCCGCTGGGTTGAGAATTTATAGTACTAGCCACTTGCCCTCGGTAAGCCCGGCCTTGTGATCCCTCGATGCGAACAGCTACTCGCGCACTGGGCGTGGAGCGATGGTGAGAGTAGCGTGTACCCACCTTACGGATCTGAGATGACCGGGAAACATCTAGATCGGCTGTAGGATGGTGGGGTACTGTGCTCTCGGGTGCCGCGAACCTAGTCAAATTTGGGGAGAGCTTGATCTGGGTTGACATATGCAAGATTTGGTTCTACATATGTCGGGTGGTTAGGAACTCCAGCTGGATTGCTAAGCGGTTCGAATCGTCGTTGCTCCCCGATTGGGAGACTCAATCCACTAACCCTCATCGTAGTTAATTATGCAACTAAGTCATAAAATGAGAAAGGGGGAAATGTCTCACGAGGTTCGGATCCCAATTCCTGGACTCAGAGTGACATGAAGCTATGGCCGTTCGATAGATAATACTTTGATTAAGGACTAAGAACTCACAGACTTGTCTGTGAGAGGCAACTAGATAGACTATCCTCGAACTCCTCGACCTCTTAAGGAGAGGAATTCGCAGGTAAAACTTGAAAGTAAGGATGCACTATTAGTAAGCTTTTTGGCAAAACAATTTGGCTCCTTGCTCAGCCACTCCTTGTATACCCTAAGCCTGCATCCCTAATTTCTCCTCTTTTTCCGCCGGGTAAGTCTTGTTGAGTACTCCCGTACTCAGGGTTTTATAACCCCTGTTGCAGGTGAAGCTCAGGAGCCGACATGTTTCGGACCCTGTTGTGTGACCGTCGTCGAGGTTGACGACGAGGAAGAGTGAGCGTGACCCATGGGCGGGGTCCGTAAATTTGTAATCTGTGTACTAAAGTTTAAGTTGCTCTGCTAGACCTGGCTTGTAATAACACTCTACTATTTGGAAGAACTACTTTTGTAAATTAAGTTATGTAATACTTCTGCTGCTTTACTCTAAAATATTATTTTGGTCTTACGTCGTTTGTGATACTGCAATGTCTTCGCAACGAGTGATCCTGGTGTTAAGGTGGCCACTTGCTATCCTGTAAGGGCGAGAAGAAGAAGTTCTCGTTAATTGACCATCGCTAGTGGTCAGGACGAGCTTGCTTAATACGCCACAGGTAGCGGTGGAATGAGCGTCCTGAAATGCTCATCGAACTTCTAGAGTGGGAGGATCCCCGGCATCACCGTCAGAGGTCCTTGGGACAATGACAGGTGTCGGTGGGCCCAAACACTTAGGAGGTTCTGCCACAGCTAATATCGGAGCATTCGTTGCTAAGATGACTGCTGTATCCTTTGAAAAACTTCAAAACCCATTTGGATCCAATACTATAAACTTGCCTATTTTGAGTCCAAGTGCTTTAGTCCTATCTTACCCCTGTCTGTAGGCTTTGTTAGAATTTTCGAGGTCTTTTGGAGGAGCAACATAAAGTATTGCTCTATGTTGTAAAGTTTTAAGTAATATCGTTATGAATTGCTAGTAGGAATCGTAAGTCCGTGCATGCATCATGATATATCACTTGGTTAAATTCCTTCCTCCTTGTTTGGGTTGGGTTGTATAGAATCAATCCCATTCTTGCTAACCTTTAAGGTCTCCCTTACTAATCCAAACTTACCCTCTACAGGATGGGTTGTTGGAAGCAGACCCCGCGCAAGAGAACTGGTCCTAAAGGAGTGCCTAGACACGAGTTGGCCCCGCGAAGCGAGCAAGCAAGCAGTAGCCATTCACCATCTCAGCAGGAGGTGGAAAGGTTGTTCACCGAGCTGACCGAAGTGACGAGAGAAAGGATGTACAACGTCATGGAGATCGGTGAACTTAAAGCTCAACTAGCAAAACAAAAACAAGCCACCGAGAACTGCGAGGCCATGCTATCCCGCACGGTGGAAGAAAGAAATGTCGCTATTGCCCGAGAAGAGGAGGCCAGGAGCGCGCACATGCACGAGCTGACCAGAATGAAGGCTAAGCTGGACAAAACCAAGTACCTTAAAGATCTGTACGTGAAGATGGCGGCCACGGTCACCGCACAAAGGGACGTCGCGTGGCAGCGAGAGGACCAGCTACAGCTAGAGAAGCTCGAGCTGGCACATCATTTAGACACCGTCAATGACTTGGCAATGCAATATCGTGATATTGCATTCGATTTATACCATCAGCTCCATCCACCTCCAGGTGAAGGGGAGATGGACACGGACGGAGAGTTGGCGGATGATGGGGAGCCCGACCAAGACCTCAGTGACGAGGAGGAATCCGACTCCGGCGACGATAACCCGGGGGGTAACCATGACGATGATAATGACGACCCGGGCTACGGCTCTGACCACACCGACTAGTTCGGTGAAGTTGCGGGCAACGTCGTTGTAGGACTCCTAGTCTACCGTAGTGGGGTCGGGTCTGTAGTATAGTGTTTTCCTTTAAAGTTGTACTTGTTTATTTCTAGTGTGTTAAACTGATGTTTGATGAATAAATGGAAGTATGTAAGATATGTTTTAAGTTATGGATTCTATGTGGTAACAAGTACATATGACTCTTGTAGCAGATGCCGATGCGCACACGTGGATCTGATGGAGCCGGGTCATCTCAGGGAGGGGAGGACATCCCCAACCCTCCACCTGCTCCACCTTCCCTAGCAGATGCCATTGCTGTTCTTTTGAGTGCCACTACCGACAACGCTCGCTTATTGCGCGAGTTAGCACAGCGTCAACCACACCCCGCCCCAAACTTCAGAGCACATCACAATGGGGAGGGAGAAACTCGGTACGTGGACTTTACCGAGACAAGGCCCCCGGTATTCACCAAGGCTGATGAGCCGTTGGAGGCTGACGACTGGCTCCAGACAACGGAGCACAAGTTCAGTCTGATTCGATGTTCGGAAACACAAAAGCCCTTGTTCGCAGCCCAACAGCTTCGGGGAGCTGCGGGTGCCTGGTGGGAGAACTTTCTAGCTATCCAAGATCCAGGACACCTGGTCACCTGGGCAGAATTTAAGGACGCGTTCCGCGCCCATTATATTCCAGAGGGGCTTATGGCCATGAAGGCCGAAGAATTTCTCGCCTTGCAGCAAGGCGATAAGAGTGTGATGGAGTACGTGGCAAAATTTAATCATCTTTCTCAGTATGCCACGGACCATGTGAACACGGATGAAAAGAAGAAGGCCTGTTTCATGCGTGGTCTCAATACCAAACTTCAGACCATGATGACCACCTGTCAAAATGCTACTTTATACGAGGCGGTAAATATTTCCATCGCCTTGGAAAAAAAGAATAGAAAACACAAAGAAGCCAAGAAGAAGGCCGCTTCTTCCTCCTTCTCTGGTCGCGGTCAAAAGCGCCAGAGGATCATTTATCATCCACAGGGCCACGGACGCTTCCCAGCGCCATCACCTTATCGTGGCCCCTTTCCCCCTCCACAATATAGACCAGGGCAGCAGGTATATCCTCGACCTACTGCCATCGCTACTGCACCACGCCAGCCGAACGCCCCAGGTGTTCGCCCCACTGCTCCGCCGAACCACAATTATCCTTGTTTCAATTGTGGTAAGCCTGGGCATTTTTCTAAAGAATGCCCCTACCCCCGCTAAACTAACCCCACTTTACAAAGGCCACCCATTGGCTAACCCCAGCCGAGCCAATTCAAAATTGGGGCTCAGAAAGGACAAAATGTGCAAAGGGGTAAACCTGTAAAGAAAGTGGGACAAGTCTTCCATACCGAGGTGGAGACGATACCGGAAGGAGAACCAGTAATGATGGGTACGTTCCCTGTTGTGAAACATCCTGCTTTAATGCTTTTCAATTCTGGTGCATCTCATACATTCATCAACCGCACCTTTGTGATAAAGCATGGCATGCCCATTGGGGAAACAAAAGATCATTTTTATATACAGTCGCCAGGGGGACGGCTAAGTTCTAAAGAAATGGTTTATCAGATACCCATCAAATTTGGTGGGCATAGTTTTCCCACTAGTATGATT
Organism: Sorghum bicolor; assembly: GCF_000003195.3. NCBI lineage: Eukaryota > Viridiplantae > Streptophyta > Magnoliopsida > Poales > Poaceae > Sorghum > Sorghum bicolor. Next base: position 19,778,579 of record NC_012877.2, read on the forward strand.
GTTCTTAAGGACCAGAATATAGATGTCATACTAGGCATGAATTGGATGGCACAACGAGGAGTTGTGCTAGACACCTTACATCGAACCATTAAGATGCCATTGCCCAATGAGAATTCTTACCTTCTAATCTAGTTAGCTACTCCCAAACAGGCAATTGGGCAGGTTCATGCCACTAAGGTGGCTGCAGTCAAAAATATCCCGGTGGTTCGGGATTTTCCGGACGTGTTTCCTGAGGACCTACCAAGTCTGCCACCGGACCGGGATGTCCACTTCAGCATAGAATTGAAACCAGGGACAACCCCAATATCTCGAAGGGCCTACCGAATGGCACCGAAAGAACTGGCCGAATTGAAAACCCAACTACAAGAGTTGTTGCAAAATGGTTTTATTCAGCCCAGTTCCTCTCCATGGGGTTGCCCAGCCTTATTTGTGAAAAAGAAAGATCAAACATTAAGGCTGTGTGTTGATTATCGTCCCTTGAATGAGGTGACGATTAAAAACAAGTACCCATTGCCCCGTATTGACTTGTTATTTGACCAGTTAGCCGGGGCTAAAGTGTTCTCAAAAATTGATTTGAGATCAGGGTACCACCAAATCAAAATTAGGCCGGAAGATGTACCCAAGACGGCTTTTACAACCCGTTATGGGCTGTATGAATACTTGGTGATGTCTTTTGGATTGACCAATGCACCGGCCCATTTCATGTACTTGATGAACTTTTTTGTCATGCCAGATCTATACAAATTCGTGGTCGTCTTCATTGATGACATTTTTATATACTCCAAAAATAAGAAAGAACATGCTGAACATCTGAGAATTGTGCTGACCCGTTTCAGGGAGCATCAACTATATGCCAAGTTCAGCAAATGTGAGTTCTGGGTCATGTATTATCAGCGGAGGGAGTCGCTGTTGACCCAGGTAAAGTAGAAGATGTGTTGAATTGGAAGCCCCCGACTACGGTACACGAGGTCCGTAGTTTTCTGGGTATGGCAGGATATTACCGTCGGTTCATCCCGGACTTTTCAAGAGTCGCTAAACCAATCACGACCTTGCTCAAGAATCAAACAAAATTTGTTTGGTCATCTGAATGTGAGCAAGCCTTCCAGACTCTAAAAAGATTATTGACGACTGCACCTGTCTTAGCTGTAACATCCCCGATGTTACGGTTACTAAAATTCGGATCATGGCATCATCAGCATTGCACAGCATGGTTGTGAAGCACAACTTGATGCATCAACTTAAAATGAGTTTAATTTGGTTGAATGTGCCTAGGGAACTAAAGTGTGTTTATCTTGTATAGTGATGCTTGAGTTGGTTGCTAAAACCCTAGGGTGGAAGTTTTCCGAAAGACTAGGGGGGGGGGAACCCGGATTTCTGGACCCTAGAATTACCCCTTTTTGTGCAATTCAAAAACCAAGCAAAATTTGAGGTTAAGTTCAAAAGCAAAGTTGTAGATCTTGTCAAGATGTACAACTTTGGTGTTTTGAGTTTTTGAAGTTTCAATACAAAATTCAAAGTAATTTTGAAAATACAGATTTCCAGAAAGTGTCCCCTTTTCTAATTTGAATCTCCAATTCAAAATCTATTTGGAATTTTGAAAAGTGGTCAACATGAAAGTTGTAGAGCTCAAAAAGTTGAACAACTTTCATGTTGGGATTTTTTCAAGTTGTTAAGAAAAATCAAAAGTAATTTTGGAAATTCCGTTTTGTCCCCAATTCAAAAATTTGAATTTCCTTGAATTGGGATTTGAAATCCAAACTATAAAATTGTGCACAACTTTTGTTTTGGTGAAATTTTGTGTCCAGTTCAAATTTTGGCGAATTTTGCAAAACCCCAAACTGAGTGGATATGCACTGCTACAGTGTTGGGCAGGGGGGGTGCTCTGCCGTCGGGGCAGAGCCGCCTCCGCGCGCGCCGCCACGCACCTGGCCACGCAGCTGCTTGCTGCTGTGCCTCGCGCGGACGACCTCATCCACATCACCTGTTCAGCCGCATGGATAAAGCCTCGGGTGGCCGGAGTATTTCCTTTCCCCTCTTTGAAATTCACTGCCGACCGCCACCACTCGCCGCCAAAATTCGCCTCACCCGTTGCCGTTCCAAGCTACTTGAGCACCCCAGCAGCTCCGCCTTGAGCCCCGCCACCGATTGCGCCCCCGAGCGCAAGCGCTAACCCACCAGAGCCCTCCACCGAGCTGTTCTTCTCCAACTCCGGCCGGAGAGCCGCCGCAAGCACCTCCACCGTGGCCAGCTTCGCTCCGCGCCTTTCCACAGCCGATTCTTGCTCCTTTAGAACCGCGGTGAGCCACCGAAACTTTTGCGTTGCTCAATTCGCGCTCTACTCGCCTGGGGCGGCCGGCGTTTGCTCGGCCGAGGCGGCCGTCCGCCGTGCCCGTGGTCGCGGAGGCTAGGCTAGGGGAGAGCGGGTGTAAAAGGGGTCTACGGGTGCGCGAGGGACCGGGGAAGCTAGCGCGCCTCGCTGCGGAAGCCGGGAGCTCACCGGCGCGGAGCCTAAGCTCACCGGAGCGGTGGCGAGAGGAAGAAGACGCCTCTGACGGGCGGGACACGCTCGTCAGCGGCCGTGTGTGAGGGCAGCGCCCGCGCGCGCGACGCGGGAGAGCTCGCGGGCCGTCTTGGGCCGGGTCCAAGCAGGCCGCCAGTGCAGCACAGTGCACTTTTTTTTCTTTTTCCTTTTTGTTTAAAATGCTTGATGTTTGAAATTGAGTAATAAATTGTGTGGTGATCCAAAAATGATGAAAATTTTTGTATAGACTCCCTGAAATATGTAGAACCCAAGAAAAATATTAGGTTCTGTTTTCTGATAGTTTGCAAGTGTATAAAAATTTGCTCTTTTAATTAGTAAATAAAACTTCTTTGAATTTTAATAATTTATCTGTATGTCCAAAAATCACCAAACTTTGTGGGGAGTCTCTGAATATTATTTCCAGGCGTCACACAAAATTTGGTGGCATTTGGATAATGTTTGAATAGCATATTAATAAACCCTTATTTAGTAATTAAGTAATAAATCCAAGATAATTAGATAGTGATTAGTTAAATCCTCATAATTAGGGTTGAGTGATTTTGGGATTATGTGATGACCTGAGGTCATTAACCCTAATGACCTTTAGCATTTAATTATTGTTTGGCCTTAATGCTTAATTACTATCATTAGTGATTAATTAAGAGTTAATTAAGGTAAATAGGATTAATAATTAGTTAATTCAGAATAATTATGAATTAAGAAAAGTACCAATTTACAGATGCAACCTCTTGGGTAAAGACACTAAGTTGTTAAACAACTTTATTTATTATTTATTCTGTAATGCACCAAGAAGACAAGTTATACTCGACTTAGTCCTTCTTGCACAGTTGTCATATCCATATCATGAGCATTCATCATTTTGCGTATAGTGCACGTGACCGAAGGAGCGCCCGTTGAACCGAACCTCGAGGTCGGTGCTCCATTCGAGGAAGTCGGATCCGAGACTTGGGAAGTCTCCGAGGGTCCCTCTCTGCCCTGCAACCAAGGCAAGCCCCGGATGCATTAAACCCCTCCTTGAATGTTTTAAATCTTTTATCACTTATGAATTGAAAATGCTGCATTAGGTAGTTGAGAATTGGGTTAACCTACTTGTTGCATTTACTACCTTGATATCTATTATCCTGTCCTTGGCACCGGTTTTATTTTAAAATTGCGTAGCGATGCTTAGCCCCGCTATGAGATAGGTTTTCAAACAAGAAAGTTTGAAGGGTTGTCGTGGAATACACTTATAATCAATGTTGTTTCAACTTGAGACCGGTCGGTGGACTTGCTTTAAGAATGGAGTCTTAAAGTAGTGTCTCCAACTGTGTCGGTTAAGGACCGGTCCGTTGATGGCCCGCTGGGTTGAGAATTTATAGTACTAGCCACTTGCCCTCGGTAAGCCCAGTCTTGTGATCCCTCGACGCGAACAGCTACTCGCGCACTGGGAGTGGAAAGATGGCGAGAGTAATGTGTACCCACCTTACGGATCTGAGATGACCGGAAAACATCTAGATCGGCTGTAGGATGGTGGAGTACTGCGCTCTCGGGTGCCGCGAACCTGGTCAAATTTGGGGAGAGCTTGATTTGGGTTGACATATGCAAGATTTGGTTCTACATATGTCGGGTGGTTAGGAACTCCAGCTGGACTGCTAAGCGATTCGAATCGTCGTTGCTCCCCGATTGGGAGACTCAATCCACTGTCCCTCATCGTAGATAAATATGCAACTAAATGATAAAATGAGAAAGGGGAAAATGTCTCATGAAGTTCGGATCCCACTTCCCGGACTCAGAGTGACATGAAGCTATGGCCGTTGGATAAATAATACTTTATTTTAGGACTAGGAACAAACAGACTTGTCTGTGGAAGACAACTAGTTAGACTATCCTCGAACTCCTCGGCCTCTTAAGGAGAGGGATTCGCGGGTAAAACTTGAAAGTAAGGATGCACTATTAGTAAGCTTTTCCGCAAAATAATTTGGCTCCTTGCTCAGCCACTCCTTGTCTACCCTAAGCCTGCATTCCTACTTTCTCCTCTTTTCCACCGGGTAAGTCTTGTTGATTACTCCCGTACTCAGGGTTTTCCAACCCCCTGTTGCAGGTGAAGCCCAGGAGCCGACTTGTTTCGGACCCTGTTGTGTGACCTTCGTCGAGGTTGACGACGAAGAAGAGTGAGCGTGACCCATGGGCAGGGTCTGTAAATTTGTAATTGACGTACTAAAGTTAGGTTGCTCCGCTGGATCTGGCTTGTAATAACACTATGTTATTTGGAAGAACTCCTTTTGTAAAATAAGTTATGTAATACTTCCGCTGTTTTACTTTGAAATATTATTTTGGTCGTATGTCGTTTGTGGTACTGCAATGTCTTCGCAACAAATGATCCTGGTGTTAAGGTGGCCACTTGCTATCCTGTAAGGGCGAGAAGAAGAAGTTCTCGTTAATTGACCATCACCAGTGGTCAGGACGAGCTGGCTGGGCACGCCACAGGTAGCAGTGGAATGAGCGTCCAGCGATGCTCATCGGACTTCTAAAGTGGGAGGATCCCCGGCATCGCCGTCAGAGGTCCTTAGGACAATGACAGGTGCCGGTGGGCCCAAACACTTAGGGGGTCCTGCCACAGCTGGTATCGGAGCATTCGTTGCTAAGATGATTGTTGTACCTCTTGAAAAGCTTCAAAATTCGTTTGGATCCAATACTATAAACTGGCCTATTTTGAGTCCAAGTGCTTTAGTCCTAACTTACCTCTGTCTGTAGGCTTTCTTAGAATTTTTGAAGTGGTTCGGAGGAGCAACATAAAGTATTGCCCTATGTTGTAAAAATTTTAAGTAATATCGTTGCGAATTGTGGATAGGAATCGTAAGTTCGTGCATGCATCATGATTTATCACTGGGCTAAGTTCCTTCCTTCTTGTTTGGGTCAGGTGAATAGAATCAATCCTATTCTTGCTAACCTTTAAGGTCTCCCTTACTAATCCAAACTTACCCTCTACAGGATGCCTCGTTGGAAATTGACCCCGCGCAAGAGGACAGGTCCAAAAGGGGTCCCCAGACATCAGTTGGCTCCGCGCAGCGATCAAGCGAGCAGTAGCCGTTCCCCGCCTCGGCAGGAGGTGGACAGGCTGTCCGCCGAGTTGACCGAGGTGATGAGAGAAAGAATGTACAATGTTATGGAGATCGGCGAACTTAAAGCTCAACTAGCCAAAGAAAAACAAGCTACCGAGAACTGTGAGGCCATGCTGTCCCGTATGGTGGAGGAGAGGAATGCCGCCATTGCCCGAGAAGAAGAGGCCAGGAGCGCACAGAGGCACGAACTGACTAGGATGAATGCGAAGCTGGGCAAGGCCAGGTACCTTAAAGATTTGTACGTGAAGATGGCGGCCACGGTCACCGCGCAGCGGGATGTTGCGTGGCAGCGGGAGGACCAGCTCCAGTTGGAGAAGCTGGAGCTGGCACATCATTTAGATACCGTCAATGACTTGGCAATGCAATATCGTGATATTGCATTTGATCTGTATCATCAGCTCCACCCACCTCCAGGCGAAGGAGAGATGGATACGGATGGCGAGTTGGCAGACGATGGGGAACCCGATCAAGGCCTCAGTGATGAAGAGGAGTCCGACCCCGATGACAACAACCCGGGGGGTAATCCGGATGATGGCAATGACGACCCGGGCTACAGCTCTGGCCACACCGACTAGTTCGGTGAAGCCGCAGCAACGTCGTTGTAGGAGTCCTAGCTTGCCGTAGTGGGGTCGGGTTTGTAATATAAGTTTTCCTTCGGTTTGAGAAGTTGTACTTGCTTGTTCCTGGTTTGTCGAACTAATGTTTAATAAATAAATGGAAGAATGTAAGATATGTTCTACGTTATGAATTTCATGTGGTAACAAGTACCTATGACTCTTGTAGCAGATGCCGATGCGTACACGCGGATCTGATGGAGCTGGGACATCTCAGGGAGGGGATGATATCCCCAACCCTCCACCTGCTCCACCTCCTTTGGCTGATGCCATTGCTGTTCTGTTGAGTGCCACTACCGACAACGCTCGCTTACTGCGCGAGTTAGCACAACGTCAACCACACCCCGCCCCAAACTTCAGGGCACAGCACAATGGGGACGGAGAAGCTCGGTACGTGGACTTTACCGAGACAAGGCCCCCGGTATTCACTAAGGCTGATGAGCCGTTAGAAGCGGATGATTGGCTCCGGACCATGGAGCACAAGTTCAGTTTGATTCAGTGTTCAGAAACTCAGAAGCCCCTGTTCGCAGCTCAGCAGCTTCGGGGAGCTGCAGGTGCCTGGTGGGAGAACTTCCTAGCTATTCAAGCTCCGGGACACCAGGTCACCTGGACCGAGTTTAAGGACGCGTTCCGCGCCCATTACATCCCCGAAGGGCTCATGTCCATGAAGGCCGAAGAATTTCTCGCCTTGCAGCAAGGCGATAAGAGTGTGATGGAGTACGTGGCAAAATTTAATCATCTTTCTCAGTATGCCACGGACCATGTGAACACGGATGAAAAGAAGAAGGCCTGTTTCATGCGTGGTCTCAATACCAAACTTCAGACCATGATGACCACCTGTCAAAATGCTACTTTATACGAGGCGGTAAATATTTCCATCGCCTCGGAAGAAAAGAATAGAAAACACAAAGAAGCCAAGAAGAAGGCCGCTTCTTCCTCCTTCTCTGGTCGCGGTCAAAAGCGTCAGAGAATCATATATCATCCGCAGGGCCACGGACGTTTTCAAGCGTCGTCACCTTATCGTGGTCCCTTTTCCCCACCACAATATAGACCAGGGCAGCAGGTATACCCTCGACCTACTGCCATCGCCCTTGCACCACGCCAACCGAACGCCCCAGGTGTTCGCCCCACTGCTCCGCCCAGCCATAATTACCCTTGTTTCAATTGTGGTAAGCCTGGGCATTTCTCTAAAGAGTGCCCTTTCCCCCGCCAAACCAACCCTACCTTCCAAAGGCCACCTATGGGCCAACCCCAGCCGAGCCAATTCAGGACTGGGGTTCAGAAAGGACCAAACGTGCAAAAGGGAAAACCAGCGAAGAAAGTGGGACAAGTCTTCCATACGGAGGTGGAGGCAATTCCGGAGGGTGAACCAGTAATGATGGGTACGTTTCCTGTTGCGAAACATCCTGCTTTAATGCTTTTTGATTCTGGTGCATCTCATACATTCATCAACCGCACCTTTGTGTTAAAGCATGGCATACCCATTGGGGAAACACAAGGTCATTTTTATATACAGTCGCCAGGAGGACGGCTGAGCTCTAAAGAAATGGTTCACCAGGTACCCATCAAATTTGGTGGGCATAGTTTTCCCACTAGCATGATTGTTCTTAAGGACCAGGAGATTGATGTCATACTAGGCATGAACTGGATGGCATAATGAGGGGTTTGTGCTAGATACTTTGCATCGAACCATTAAAATCCCATTGCCCAGTGAGAAATCTTATCTTCTAATTCAGTTAGTTACTCCCAAGCAGACAATTGGGCAAGTTCATGCCGCTAGTGTGTCTACAGTCGAAGATATCCCGGTAGTTCGAAATTTTCCGGACGTGTTTCCTGAAGACCTACCAGGTCTGCCACCGGACCGGGATGTACAATTCAGTATAGAATTGAAACTAGGGACAGCCCCAATATCTCGAAGGGCCTACAGAATGGCACCGAAAGAGCTGGCCGAATTAAAAACCCAACTACAAGAGCTGTTGCAGAAAGGTTTCATTCAGCCCAGTTCTTCTCCATGGGGTTGCCCAGCCTTATTCGTGAAAAAGAAAGATCAAACATTAAGGCTGTGTGTCGATTATCGTCCCCTAAATGAGGTGACGATTAAAAATAAGTACCCATTGCCCCGCATTGACTTATTGTTTGACCAGCTAGCCGGGGCCAAAGTATTCTCGAAAATTGATTTGAGATCAGGGTACCACCAAATTAAAATTAGGCCGGAAGATGTACCCAAGACAGATTTTACAACCCGTTACGGGCTGTATGAATACTTGGTAATGTCTTTTGGGTTGACCAATGCACCGGCCCATTTCATGTACTTGATGAACTCTGTCTTCATGCCAGAACTAGACAAATTTGTTGTTGTCTTCATTGATGACATCTTGATCTATTCCAAGACTAAGAAAGAACATGCTGAACACTTGAGAATCGTGCTGACCCGTCTCAGGGAGCATCAGCTATATGCCAAATTCAGCAAATGTGAGTTCTGGCTGGACAAAGTTCATTTCCTGGGTCATGTATTATCAGCGGAGGGAGTCGCTGTAGACCCAGGCAAGGTAGAAGATGTGTTGAATTGGAAACCCCTGACTACGGTACATGAGGTCCGTAGTTTTCTGGGTATGGCGGGATATTACCGTCGTTTTATCCCGGACTTTTCGAGAGTCGCCAAACCAATCACGACCTTGCTCAAGAATCAAACAAAATTTGTTTGGTCACCTCAGTGTGAGCAAGCCTTTCAGACTCTGAAAAGGTTATTGACAACTGCACTTGTCTTAGCCCAGCCAGATGTTGAAAAGCCCTTTGATGTGTATTGTGACGCATCAGGGATAGGGATAGGCTGTGTGCTAATGCAGGAGGGTCGAGTGATTGCATATGCTTCCAGACAGCTTAAACCACATGAAGAGAATTACCCGACCCATGATCTTGAACTAGCCGCCGTGGTACATGCACTAAAGATCTGGCGCCATTATCTGTTGGGGAACACATGTCATCTATACACCGATCACAAAAGCTTGAAGTATATCTTTACTCAAGCTGAGCTTAATAGGCGCCAGCGAAGGTGGCTAGAGTTAATTAAAGATTACGACCTTGAGGTGCATTATCACCCTGGTAAGGCAAATGTAGTAGCGGATGCCCTTAGTCGTAAGGCTCACTGTAATTGCTTAACGGTGACGCCTAGAGATATAACTTTGTGCCAAGAGCTAGAGAACTTGGGGATAGAAATGATTTCCCAAGGAAGCCTTGCCAATCTAAAGATTGACTTCACTCTCGAAGCTCAAATCATAGAGGCACAAAAGGAAGACAAAGGCATGAAACATCTTAAAGAGAAAATTTTTAATAGAGCACCCACAGACTTTAAGGTGGATGATATAGGAGTAATCTGGTTCAAGAACCGGTTAGTGGTTCCAAAGGTACCTGAGCTACGTCAACGAATCCTGGACGAAGCCCATACCACGAGGTATTCCATTCATCCAGGAAGCAATAAAATGTATCAGGACCTGAAGCAAAGGTTTTGGTGGACGAAAATGAAGATAGAAATAGCCCGTTATGTGGCGCGATGCGACACCTGCCAAAAAGTCAAAGCTATTCATCTCAAATCCGCTGGAGAGTTGCAACCCTTGCCTATTCCAGCATGGAAATGGGATGACATAAGTATGGATTTCATAGTAGGATTGCCCAAGACAGCCAAAGGCTTTGATTCAATTTGGGTCATAGTGGATCGTCTCACCAAAACAGCACACTTTTTGCCTGTAAAGAAATCGTATCATACCTCCACCTATGCTAAGATTTATTTTGATCGTATCCTAAGTCTGCATGGGGTGCCAAGGACAATAGTGTCGGATAGAGGCACACAATTTGTCTCCCAATTCTGGAAATGTTTACACGAGTCCTTGGGCACTAAACTTTTATACAGCACAGCCTACCACCCTCAAACAGGTGGGCAAACTGAAAGGGTGAATCAAACTCGAGAAGATCTATTGAGATCTTGTGCCCTGAATTTTCCGGATAAGTGGGATGACTGTTTGCCTCTAGTAGAATTTTCTTACAACAATAGCTACCAAGAGAGTATCAAGATGGCTCCCTTTGAGGCACTATATGGCCGTCGATGTCGAACTCCGTTACACTGGTCGGAACCCGGGGAAAGATGGTTCTTCGGGGTTGACTTGGTGAAAGAGACTGAGAACAAAGTTAGACAAATCCAAAATAACTTGAAGGTTGCTCAGTCCCGACAGAAAAGCTATGCCGATAAAAGACGTCGACCGTTAAGGTTCGCCAAAGGTGATCATGTGTATCTAAAAGTATCCCCAATGAAAGGAGTAAATCGTTTTGGTGTTAAAGGCAAGTTAGCGCCCCGCTACATTGGTCCATTTCCAATCATTGACCGATGTGGACAGGTGGCTTACCGCCTTAAACTGCCCGAACGATTATCCGGGATACATAATGTGTTTCATGTGTCTCAACTGAAAAAGTGTCTTCGGGTACCAGACCAAGTTCAAGATATTGAAGGTGTGGAACTTGAACCGGATCTAACTTATTCGGAGTATCCTATCCGAGTACTGGATCAAAGAAATAGAGTTACTCAAAGAACGACTACCAAGTGGTATAAGATACAGTGGAGCCAGCACTCTAAAGAGGAAGCCACCTGGGAATCTGAAGACTATCTACTGGAGAACTTTCCTGAATTCCACGCTTCTCTTCAGGACAATAGCTGATAAATAGGGAGTGTACTCTAGTGAAGGAAAAAAGTAGCCAAAGCCATGTACTTTGTGTACATACATGCTTATAATTGAGTAATCTTCCCCAACTTCCTGCTTTATGAGAAAGTTGAAGATGAAAGAGATTTGACAAATTTCCTTTTCCATTACTTACCCTAAGGCTCTAAATCTCGAGGACGAGATTTCTTTAAGGGGGAAAGACTGTAACATCCCCGATGTTACGGTTACTAAAATTCGGATCATGGCATCATCAGCATTGCACAGCATGGTTGTGAAGCACAACTTGATGCATGAACTTAAAATGAGTTTAATTTGGTTGAATGTGCTTAGGGAACTAAACTGTGTTTATCTTGTATAGTGATGCTTGAGTTGGTTGCTAAAACCCTAGGGTGGAAGTTTTTCGAAAGACTAGGGGGGGAAAACCCTGATTTCTGGACCCTAGAATTACCCCTTCTTGTGCAATTCAAAAACCAAGCAAAATTTGAGGTTAAGTTCAAAAGCAAAGTTGTAGATCTTGTCAAGATGTACAACTTTGGTGTTTTGAGTTTTTGAAGTTTCAATACAAAATTCAAAGTAATTTTGAAAATACAGATTTCCGGAAAGTGTCCCCTTTTCTAATTTGAATCTCCAATTCAAAATCTATTTGGAATTTTGAAAAGTGGTCAACATGAAAGTTGTAGAGCTCAAAAAGTTGAACAACTTTCATGTTGGGAGTTTTTCAAGTTGTTAAGAAAAATCAAAAGTAATTTTGGAAATTCCGTTTTGTCCCCAATTCAAAAATTTGAATTTCCTTGAATTGGGATTTGAAATCCAAACTGTTTTGTCAAATTCATCTTGTTCCACTCAGAATTGGCTTTGGTCACCAAAAGAAGTTTTGTAGTTTATAAAATTGTGCACAACTTTTGTTTTGGTGAAATTTTGTGTCCAGTTCAAATTTTGGCGAATTTTGCAAAACCCCAAACTGAGTGGATATGCACTGCTACAGTGTTGGGTAGGGGGGGTGCTCTGCCGTCGGGGCAAAGCCACCTCCGCGCGCGCCGCCACGCACCTGGCCACGCAGCTGCTTGCTGCTGTGCCTCGCGCTGACGACCTCATCCACATCACCTGTTCAGCCGCATGGATAAAGCCTCGGGTGGCCGGAGTATTTCCTTTCCCCTCTTTGAAATTCACTGCCGACCGCCACCACTCGCCGCCAAAATTCGCCTCACCCGTTGCCGTTCCAAGCTACTTGAGCACCCCAGCAGCTCCGCCTTGAGCCCCGCCACCGATTGCGCCCCCGAGCGCAAGCGCTAACCCACCAGAGCCCTCCACCGAGCTGTTCTTCTCCAACTCCGGCCGGAGAGCCGCCGCAAGCACCTCCACCGTGGCCAGCTTCGCTCCGCGCCTTTCCACAGCCGATTCTTGCTCCTTTAGAACCGTGGTGAGCCACCGAAACTTTTGCGTTGCTCAGTTCGCGCTCTACTCGCCTGGGGCGGCCGGCGTTTGCTCGGCCGAGGCGGACGTCCGCCGTGCCCGTGGTCGCGGAGGCTAGGCTAGGGGAGAGCGGGTGTAAAAGGGGTCTACGGGTGCGCGAGGGACCGGGGAAGCTAGCGCGCCTCGCTGCGGAAGCCGGGAGCTCACCGGCGCGGAGCTTAAGCTCACCGGAGCGGTGGCGAGAGGAAGAAGATGCCTCTGACGGGCGAGACCCGCCCGTCAGCGGCCGTGTGTGAGGGCAGCGCCCGCGCGCGCGACGCGGGAGAGCTCGCGGGCCGTCTTGGGCCGGGTCCAAGCAGGCCGCCAGTGCAGCACAGTGCACTTTTTTTTTCTTTTTCCTTTTTGTTTAAAAATGCTTGATGTTTGAAATTGAGTAATAAATTGTGTGGTGATCCAAAAAAGATGAAAATTTTTGTATAGACTCCCTGAAATATGTAGAACCCAAGAAAAATATTAGGTTCTGTTTTCTGATAGTTTGCAAGTGTATAAAAATTTGCTCTTTTAATTAGTAAATAAAACTTCTAGGAATTTTAATAATTTATTTGTATGTCCAAAAATCACCAAACTTTGTGGGGAGTCTCTGAATATTATTTCCATGCTTCACACAAAATTTGGTGGCATTTGGATAATGTTTGAATAAAATATTAATCAACCCTTATTTAGTAATTAAGTAATAAATCCAAGATAATTAGATAGTGATTAGTTAAATCCTCATAATTAGGGTTGAGTGATTTTGGGATTATGTGAGGTCATTAACCCTAATGACCTTTGGCATTTAATTATTGTTTGGCCTTAATGCTTAATTACTGTCATTAGTGATTAATTAAGAGTTAATTAAGGTAAATAGGATTAATAATTAGTTAATTCAGAATAATTATGAATTAAGAAAAGTACCAATTTACAGATGCAACCTCTTGGGTAAAGACACTAAGTTGTTAAACAACTTTATTTATTATTTATTCTGTAATGCACCAAGAAGGCAAGTTATACTCGACTTAGTCCTTCTTGCACAGTTGTCATATCCATATCATGAGCATTCATCATTTTGCGTATAGTGCACGTGACCGAAGGAGCGCCCGTTGAACCGAACCTCGAGGTCGGTGCTCCGTTCGAGGAAGTCGGATCCGAGACTTGGGAAGTCTCCGAGGGTCCCTCTCTGCCCTTCAACCAAGGCAAGCCCCGGATGCATTAAACCCCTCCTTGAATGTTTTAAATCTTTTATCACTTATGAATTGAAAATGCTGCATTAGGTAGTTGAGAATTGGGTTAACCTACTTGTTGCATTTACTACCTTGATATCTATTATCCTGTCCTTGGCACCGGTTTTATTTGAAAATTGCGTAGCGATGCTTAGCCCCGCTACGAGATAGGTTTTCAAACAAGAAAGTTTGAAGGGTTGTCGTGGAATACACTTATAATCAATGTTGTTTCAACTTGAGACCGGTCGGTGGACTTGCTTTAAGAATGGAGTCTTAAAGTAGTGTCTCCAACTGTGTCGGTTAAGGACCGGTCCGTTGATGGCCCGCTGGGTTGAGAATTTATAGTACTAGCCACTTGCCCTCGGTAAGCCCGGTCTTGTGATCCCTTGACGCGAACAGCTACTCGCGCACTGGGAGTGGAAAGATGGCGAGAGTAGTGTGTACCCACCTTACGGATCTGAGATGACCGAAAAACATCTAGATCGGCTGTAGGATGGTGGAGTACTGTGCTCTCGGGTGCCGCGAACCTGGTCAAATTTGGGGAGAGCTTGATTTGGGTTGACATATGCAAGATTTGGTTCTACATATGTCGGGTGGTTAGGAACTCCAGCTGGACTGCTAAGCGATTCGAATCGTCGTTGCTCCCCGATTGGGAGACTCAATCCACTGTCCCTCATCGTAGATAAATATGCAACTAAATGATAAAATGAGAAAGGGGAAAATGTCTCATGAAGTTCGGATCCCACTTCCCGGACTCAGAGTGACATGAAGCTATGGCCGTTGGATAAATAATACTTTATTTTAGGACTAGGAACCCACAGACTTATCTGTGGAAGACAACTAGTTAGACTATCCTCGAACTCCTCGGCCTCTTAAGGAGAGGGATTCGCGAGTAAAACTTGAAAGTAAGGATGCACTATTAGTAAGCTTTTCCGCAAAATAATTTGGCTCCTTGCTCAGCCACTCCTTGTCTACCCTAAGCCTGCATTCCTACTTTCTCCTCTTTTCCACCGGGTAAGTCTTGTTGAGTACTCCCGTACTCAGGGTTTTCCAACCCCCTGTTGCAGGTGAAGCCTAGGAGCCGACTTGTTTCGGACCCTGTTGTGTGACCTTCGTCGAGGTTGACGACGACGAAGAGTGAGCGTGACCCATGGGCAGGGTCTGTAAATTTGTAATTGACGTACTAAAGTTAAGTTGCTCCGCTGGATCTGGCTTGTAATAACACTATGTTATTTGGAAGAACTCCTTTTGTAAAATAAGTTATGTAATACTTCCGCTGTTTTACTTTGAAATATTATTTTGGTCGTATGTCGTTTGTGGTACTGCAATGTCTTCGCAACGAATGATCCTGGTGTTAAGGTGGCCACTCGCTATCCTGTAAGGGCGAGAAGAAGAAGTTCTCGTTAATTGACCATCACCAGTGGTTAGGACGAGCTGGCTGGGCACGCCACAGGTAGTAGTGGAATGAGCGTCCAGCGATGCTCATCGGACTTCTAAAGTGGGAGGATCCCCGGCATTGCCGTTAGAGGTCCTTAGGACAATGACAGGTGCCGGTGGGCCCAAACACTTAGGGGGTCCTGCCACATTAGCCCAGCCAGATATTGAAAAACCCTTTGATGTGTATTGTGACGCATCAGGGATAGGGATAGGCTGTATGCTAATGCAGGAGGGTCGCGTAATTGCATATGCTTCTAGGCAGCTTAAACCACATGAAGAGAATTACCCGACCCATGATCTTGAACTAGCCACCGTAGTACATGCATTAAAGATCTGGCGCCATTATCGGTTGGGGAACACTTGTCACCTATACACAGATCACAAGAGCTTGAAGTACATCTTTACTCAAGCTGAACTTAATATGCGCCAGCGAAGGTGGCTAGAATTGATCAAAGATTACGACCTTGAGGTGCATTATCACCCTAGCAAGGCGAATGTAGTAGCTGATGCCCTCAGTCGTAAGGCTCACTGTAATTGCTTAACAGTGACGCCTAAAGATATAAATTTGTGCCAAGAGATAGAAAACTTGGGAATAGAAATGATTTCCCAGGGAAGCCTCGCCAATTTAAAGATTGATTTCAATCTTGAAGCTCAAATCATAGAGGCACAAAAGGAAGACAAAGGCATGAAATATCTTAAAGAGAAAATTTCTAATAGAGCACCCACAGACTTTAAGGTGGATGATGCAGGAGTAGTCTGGTTCAAAAACCGGTTAGTGGTTCCAAAGGTACCTGAGCTACGTCAGCAAATCCTGGATGAAGCTCATACCACAAGATATTCCATTCATCCAGGAAGCAATAAAATGTATCAGGACCTGAAGCAAAGGTTTTGGTGGACGAAAATGAAGATAGAAATAGCCCGCTATGTGGCCCAATGCGACACATGCCGAAAGGTCAAAGCTATTCATCTCAAATCCGCTGGAGAGTTGCAACCCTTGCCTATTCCAGCATGGAAATGGGATGACATTAGTATGGATTTCATAGTAGGATTGCCCAAGACGGCCAAAGGCTTTGATTCTATTTGGGTCATTGTGGACCGTCTCACCAAAACAGCACACTTCTTACCTGTAAAGACATCGTATCATACTTCCACCTATGCTCAGATCTATTTTGATCGTATACTAAGTCTGCATGGGGTGCCAAAGACAATAGTGTCAAACAGAGGCACACAATTTGTCTCCCAGTTCTGGAAATGCTTACATGAATCTTTGGGCACCAAGCTTTTATACAGTACAGCCTACCACCCTCAAACAGGTGGGCAAACAGAAATGGTGAATCAAACCCTAGAAGATCTATTAAGATCTTGTGCTCTAAATTTTCCAGATAAGTGGGATGACTGCTTACCTCTAGCAGAGTTTTCCTACAACAATAGCTACCAAGAAAGTATTAAGATGGCTCCCTTCGAGGCACTATATGGCCGTCGATGTCGAACTCCGTTACATTGGTCGGAACCTAGAGAAAGGTGGTTCTTTGGGGTTGACTTAGTGAAAGAAACTGAGAACAAAGTTAGACAAATCTAAAATAACTTGAAGATTGCTCAGTCCCGACAGAAAAGCTATGCCGATAAAAGACGTCGACCCTTAAGATTCGCCAAGGGTGACCATGTGTATCTGAAAGTATCCCCAATGAAAGGAGTAAATGGTTTGGGCATTAAAGGCAAATTAGCACCTCGTTACATTGGTCCATTTCCAATCATTGACCGATGTGGACATGTAGCTTACCGCCTTAAATTGCCCGAACGATTATCCGGGATACACAATGTATTTCATGTATCTCAACTGAAAAAGTGTCTTCGAGTACCAGACCAAGTTCAAGATATCGAAGATGTGGAACTTGAACCGGATCTGACTTATGCGGAATATCCTATCCGAGTATTGGACCAAAGAGATAGAGTTACTCGAAGAACAACTACCAAGTGGTACAAGGTGCAATGGAGCCAGCACTCCAAAGAGGAAGCCACATAGGAATCTGAAGATTATCTAATGGAGAATTTTCCTGAGTTCCATGCTTTTCTTCAAGACAACATCCGATAAATAGGAAGTGTACGCTAGTGAAGGAAAAGAGTAGCCAAAACCATGTACTTAATGCGCATATGTGTTTATAATTAAGTAGTCTTCCCCAGCTTCTTGTTTTACGAAAAGGTTGAAGATGAAATAGTTTGACAAATTTCCTTTTCCATTACATACCCTAAGGCTTTAAATCTCGGGGACGAGATTTCTTTAAGGTGGAAGGGCTGTAACATCCCCGATGTTACGGTTACTAAAAATTGGATCATGTCATCATAAGCATTGCATAGCATATTTGTTAAGTACATCCTGATGCATTAACTTAAAATAAGTTTAATTTGGTTGAATGTGCTTAGGTAATTAAAGTGTGCTTATGTTGTGAAGTGATGCTTGTGTTGGTTGTTTAATTCCTAGGGTGGAAGATTTCCGAGAAAATGGGGGGGAAAACCCTGATTTTAAAAGCCTTGTTTTGCCCCCTTTTGCACAATTTAAAAACCAAGCAAAATTTGAGGTTGAGTTCAAAAGCAAAGTTGTGGATCTTGTCAAGATGTACAACTTTGGTGTTTTGAGTTTTTGAAGTTTCAATACAAAATTCAAAGTAATTTTGAAAACACAGATTTCCAGAAAGTGTCCCCTTTTCTAATTTGAATCCCCAATTCAAAATCTATTTGGAATCTTGAAAAGTGACCAACATGAAAGTTGTAGAGCTCAAAAAGTTGAACAACTTTCATGTTGGGAATTTTTCAAGTTGTTATGGAAAATCAAAAGAAATTTTGGAAATTCTGATCTGCCCCAAATACAAAAATTTGAATTTCCACAATTTGAGATTTGAAGTTCAAACTGTTTTGTCAAATTCACCCTTTTCCACCTAGAATCAGTTTTGGGCACCAAAATATGTTTTGTAGCTTGTGAAATTTTGCACAACTTTCATTTTGGTGAAAATTTGTCTTCAGTTCAAATTTTTGAAGATTTTGCAAATGGACAGAAAGGGGGAGGATAGGCTTGGCAACCGTGTCCCGATGAGGATCGCAGGCTCCGGTCCTGCGCGCCCGCAGGCCGTGCAGCGTCGCGCGCGCGCCTCGCCGCCACGCAGCTACTTGCCGGCCGCGTCACCGCGCGACGTGGACGCCCGCGACCCCTCCGCCACGTCCTTTTGAATGCCCACGCGGCCGACTTCGCGCTCCTCTGTTTCGACGGCCAAAACCACCGGCGACCACTCCCTTCGCAAATACACCATACTCGATCCCTCTCCAACTCAATTGAGCCTTCCACCACTTTCGCCGCACTCTTGCGAACCCAGAGCGCTCCCTAGCACGCCCTCTAACCCGCCCAATCACCGGAGCTTCTTCTTCTCCCCCAACTCCGGCCGGGACCGCCGCCGTGGAGCCCTTCCCGTGGTCACATTGTTCCAGTCGGTATCATGCCTAGCTAGCGGCCGTTTCAAGTTCTTTTCGTTCCCCAGATGCTCATGCGCTTGCTCTTTCTCCCTTGACGTGAACAGGTCCACCGGAACGACCCCGCCAAAGCTAGAGCGCCCGCCCGACGACACCGCCTCCATCGCCAGCAACCTCGGCTACCTCCCCGAGCCTCGCAACGTGAGCACCACACTCTCTAACCTTCTTGGAAGCTCTCTAGCACGTCCGTTTGCGCTCTACCGGGCCCTAGTGGCCGGTCTATGGTCGACTATGGCGGCCGCTCGCCATTCGCGTGGCCGAGGTGGAAGGGAGAGAGTAGAGCGCGTTTGGGTGATAGCAATAGGATCGCGAGGCTGAGGCGGAGCCATTGCGCGCGCGCGTGGGCCGAGACCCTCGCCAACGGCGGCCGGAGCCGTGGCCGAGCCGCCGTGCGTGGTGGAGACGAAGCTGACGGGTGGGACCTCCCCGTCAGCGTCTTGCAGAGAGAGGGGAGAAGGCAGGTTCAGCGCGTGGGCCGGCTTGGGCCATGACCAAGCGGGCCGGCCGCGTACCACAGTGTGTTTTTCCTTTTTCCTTTTTGTTTAAAAATGCTTGATCTTTGAATTTGAATAGAAAATCATGTACTGATTCAAAAATCATGGAAATTTTTGTGTAGGTTCCATAAAATGAGTAGAACCTAGGAAAAATATTGGATTATATTTTCTGGTAGCTTGTATGTATATAAAAATTGCCTCTTTTAATTAGTAAATAAAAATTCTATGAATTTTAATAATTTATTGATATGTCCAAAAATCACCAAAATCTGTGGGATGCCTCTGAATATTATTCCCTGGCTTCACACAAAATTTGATGGCATTTGGATAATGTTTGGATAAAATATTATTAAACCCTTAATTAGTAATTAAATAATATTTCTAGAATAATTAGATGATAATTAGTTTAAATTCTCAAAATGAGGGTTTGAGTGATTTTGGGATTGTGTGATGACCTGAGGTCATTAACCCTAATGACTTTTGGCATTTAATTATTGTTTGGTATTAATGCTTAATTACTGTCATTAATGCTTAATTAAGAATTAATTAAGATAAAAATGGTTAATAATATTTAATTAAGGCTAATTGTGAATTAAGAGAAATCTTAGTTTACTGATGCAACCTCTTGGGTAAAGACACTAAGATGATAAACAACTTTAATTATTGTTTAGTCTATGTTGCACCGAGAAGGCCAGTTGTACTTAACTCGGTCCTTCTTAAATGTTGGTCATACGCATATCATGAGCATTCATCATTTTGCGTATAGTGCACGTGACCGAAGGAGCGACCATTGAACCGAACCCCGAGGTCGGTGCTACGTTCGAGGAAGTAGGATCCGAGACTTGGGAAGTCTCCGAGGAATCCTCTCAGCTCTGCAACCAAGGCAAGCTCCAGATGCATTAACCCCTCCTTAAATGTTTTAAATCTTTTATCACTTATGAATTGAAAATGCTGCATTAGGTAGTTGAGAATTGGGTTAACCTACTTGCTGCATTTACTACCTTGATATTTGTTATCTTGTCCTTGGCACCCGTTTTATTTTAAAACCGCGTAGTGATGCTTAGCCCTGCTACTAGATAGGTTTTCAAACAAGAAAGTTTGAAGGGTTGTTGTGGAATACTCTTATGATCAATGATGTTTCAACTTGACACCGGTTGGTGGACTTGCTTTAAGAATGGAGTCTTAAAGTAGTGTCTCCAACTGTGTCGATTAAGGACCGGTCCGTTGATGGCCCGCTGGGTTGAGAATTTATAGTACTAGCCACTTGCCCTCGGTAAGCCCAGTCTTGTGATCCCTCGATGCGAACAGCTACTCGCGCACTGGGCGTGGAGCGATGGCGAGAGTAGCGTGTACCCACCTTACAGATCTGAGATGACCGGAAAACATCTAGATCGGCTGTAGGATGGTGGGGTACTGTGCTCTCGGGTGTCGCGAACCTAGTCAAATTTGGGGAGAGCTTGATCTGGGTTGACATATGCAAGATTTGGTTCTACATATGTCGGGTGGTTAGGAACTCCAGCTGGATTGCTAAGCGGTTCGAATCGTCGTTGCTCCCCGATTGGGAGACTCAATCCACTGACCCTCATCGTAGTTAATTATGCAACTAAGTGATAAAATGAGAAAGGGGGAAATGTCTCATGAGGTTCAGATCCCAATTCCCGGACTCAGAGTGACATGAAGTTATGGCCGTTCGATAGATAATACTTTGATTAAGGACTAAGAACTCACAGACTTGTCTGTGAGAGGCAACTAGATAGACTGTCCTCGAACTCCTCGACCTCTTAAGGAGAGGAATTCGCGGGTAAAACTTGAAAGTAAGGATGCACTATTAGTAAGCTTTTTGGCAAGACAATTTGGCTCCTTGCTCAGCCACTGCTTGTATACCCTAAGCCTGCATCCCTAATTTCTCCTCTTTTTCTGCCGGGTAAGTCTTGTTGAGTACTCCCGTACTCAGGGTTTTATAACCCCTGTTGCAGGTGAAGCTCAGGAGCCGACATGTTTCGGACCCTGTTATGTGACCGTCGTCGAGGTTGACGACGAGGAAGAGTGAGCGTGACCCATGGGCGGGGTCTATAAATTTGTAATCTTCGTACTAAAGTTTAAGTTGCTCCACTGGACCTGGCTTGTAATAACACTCTACATTTGGAAGAACTACTTTTGTAAATTAAGTTATGTAATACTTCCGCTGCTTTACTCTGAAATATTATTTTTGTCTTACGTCGTTTGTGATACTGCAATGTCTTCGCAACGTGTGATCCTGGTGTTAAGGTGGCCACTTGCTATCCTGTAAGGGCGAGAAGAAGAAGTTCTCGCTAAATGACCATCGCTAGTGGTCAGGACGAGCTTGCTTAATACGCCACAGGTAGCGGTGGAATGAGCGTCCTGAAATGCTCATCGGACTTCTAGAGTGGGAGATCCCCGGCATCACCGTCAGAGGTCCTTGGGACAATGACAGGTGTCGGTGGGCCCAAACACTTAGGAGGTTCTGCCACAGAATGTATGCCACAATAATGCTTATGCTATATTACACAAAGAAGTATATTCACATGCCTCAGTTCGTCCATTTATCCCCCACAGAGCAAAAAAATCTTGAGGAAAAACAATCATGGTAACAACTTCTACACTAATCATCCATTATCAGGTCCAAGTGATATTATCCCAAGCAAATAATGTTTGTTCAGGTTTTCTTTAAGACACGACATGCTCTGCAAGCAATATATTTAATGGGAACAACACTATGTATAGAAAGAAAAGTTCGGATCATTGTCGTGCTCTGCTTGCATGTTGTTTAGATCACTGTCGTGCTCCTCTTCCTCACTGATAAATCATGAAACATCTATCGAGCAAGCGCGGGAGCGGGTCTGCGTGCTTACCTGGTGGACAGGAAGTAGGCCTTGACGGGGATGTAGCGTGCTGGGCCCTGGTCCTCGTCCTCCTTCGAGCCCGCTCGCCGCGGGGGCGCCTGCGGCCCTGCTGCCCCGTCCAGCGCAATGGCCCCACACAGCCCCTGCACTTGGCCCCAGGCCGATTCCTCACCGGAGCCAGACGAATGCATAGGGACCACCGCCACCATAGCCTCCGCCGATTACATCTGCGCACAGAGAAATATCAACAACTCAGATCTGCGCCGAGGGAAACGGAGTCTGCCATGAATGCCATCGCCTGCTCCCTTGGCAGTGCCTCATCCTCTGCCCCTTCCGTGACCAAGATATGTTGGCTGGTGACCGCTACCATAGCCGCCCCACTGGCCAGTAGCCTGCTGCGGCGGCAAGCGGGCGCGCAGGCATAGGCGCGGGCCCCAACAGGCGAAATATGAGTGAGCGGCGGGAGGGGAGGCCGGGAGAAGATTTAGAGTCTGCAGCTCCAAGCAACTTGGTAGATTGGCAACAGCACATCCAGGGTAGGGGGAGCAGGGAGAGGGGAAGCAGACAACGGTAGGACTCACCGGGATCACAGAGCTTGTGCAGCAGGCGAGGGCAGCCGCGGCTCGCAACAGCGAGGGTGACGGTGACAGCACGGGTGCGATGTGCAGCGAGGCCGGCGGGCGAGGGCGACGTCAGAGGAAGGCCAAATCCACCGTGTCGGAGGATGGCGCTCGCACGGACGGCTGCGAACGCGGGCGATGCTTGAGGATGGGGCTCGCGCGGACGGAGTTGTCACGTACGGAGCTCGCACGGACGGCGCTTGAGGACGGAGCTGTCGCGGACGGTCTCGCAGCGGACGACGCTCTCACTGACGGAGGGATTGGGGTGCTCTCACGGAGAGAATACGGCGCCCGCACGGACAACATTGGAAAGGGGGAGGGGATCGGAGAGGGGATGACGATCTGCAGGACCTAATACGGACGATGCAGAGGCGCGGACGCACGGCGGGGACAGACGGACGAAAGCGATTGTCGGACGAAGAAAATATCCATCTTCTGGTCTTTTTAGTTGTAGGAGATTTAGTCAAAGTTCAAACTGTTTGAGTATTTAAAAGCCGAGAATTGCATTTCTTTTATGGACAGAGGAGTATTTTCTCTACTTTATTACCAGCCTTATTTGGATTGACAAAAAAATCCACAAAGTTCATGTGAAAGTAAAAGTAACAAATGTTTCTATCAAAATTTCTGTGAAAGTTCTAGGAATTCTTGTAATAATGGCAAACATGTAACTAGATCCATTCTGGATGTTCTAAATTAGGAAGTTCAGCTGTATTAAAATTGAATTTCATAATCAAATAACATTACAAGCTGGCCGGCGCCGTCGCCGCCTCCATGCAGTTCGGAACGCCGCCGCTTTCTCCGGCCGCTCGGCGCGCCCCCACCTTCCAGGCCGACCCCGCCGCCGACGCGAGGCAGCTCCTCGGCGCGCTCCTGCCACCGCGCCCCGTGCTCCACCACGTCCTGCAGGCCCATGCCTGCCTCGCCGTTCTCGGCCTCGCTACCGCGTGCGCCCTCCCGCAGCTCCTCGCCGCACTTCCGCGCCTCCCGCTCACCGCCGCCTCCCACTCCTACCCGCTCTCCCTGTTCCGCTGCGCCAGCTACGCCTCCGCCTTCGCATCGAACCACCTCCTCCGTGTGCTCCCGTACCCGCTCCCGCTCCCGCTCCGCCTCTTCCCGCGCCTCCCACGCCGCAATCCCCACTCCTTCACTTTCCTCCTCGCTTCCCTCTCCAAGCACCTCAACGCCGACCCCACAGCTGCAATCTCCATCGCCTCCCGCTTGATGGGCGCCCACATGCACATGCTGGCCGTGAAGGCTGGCGCCGCGGGCGACCTCTACGTGTGCAACGCGCTGATCCACTTTACGGCGTCTGCGGAGACGTGGCGGCGATGCGGAAGGTGTTTGACGAGCTGCCACTTGTGCGGGACGTGGTGACGTGGAATACTGTCCTCGTTGGCTACGTGAGAGCGGGCATGGTGGCGGTTGCACGGGAGGTGTTCGATGGAATGCTGATGAGGGACGAGGTTTCTTGGAGTACGGTGGTAGGAGGTTATGTAAAGGAAGGGGAGCTGGAGGTCGCGCTGGGAGTGTTTAAGAATATGGTGGTGCAGGGGGTGAAGGCAAATGAAGCGGCAATAGTGACAGCACTGTCAGCAGCTGCACAGCTGGGGCTGCTTGAGCAGGGGAAGTTTGTGCATGAAGTGGTCAAGAGAGCAGGAGTAGCAATGAGTATGAACTTAGGTGCTGCACTTGTTGATATGTATTCCAAGTGTGGAAGTGTGGCAGCGGCAAAGGAAGTTTTTGATGTCATGCCTAAGAGGGATGTGTTTGCTTGGAACTCCATGATCTGCGGGCTTGCTACCCATGGATTGGGGCATGATGCAGTCCAGCTCTTTGAGAAGTTTGTCAGTGAGGGGTTTTGCCCTACAAGCATCACATTTGTGGGGGTGCTGAATGCCTGCAGCCGTACGGGCCTTGTTGATGAAGGGCGGTGGTATTTGAAGCTGATGGCAGAGAAATATGGCATTGAGTCAGAGATGGAGCATTACGGATGCATGTTTGATCTTTTGAGTCGTGCGGTCTTGTTCAGGAGGCCATTGAATTGATCGAAGGGATGCACATCCCACCCAGTTCTGGGGCACAGTCCTCTCAGCTTGCAAGAGACATGGCCTCGTGGACTTGGGCATAACTGTTGGTAATAAGCTAATTGAACTGGATCCACCTCATGATGGACACTATGTCCTCCTTGCAAGTATATATGCAAAAGCAAAGAAATGGGATGAAGTCAGGAAAGTTAGGAAATTGATGTCTAACCGTGGCACCAGCAAGTTAGCTGGTTGGAGCTTGATGGAGGTACATGGAATTGTGCACAAGTTTCTAGTAGGGGACATGGATCACAAGGATTCTATACAGATATATAACATGCTTTGCATGATTGACAGAAGGTTGGCTGAGGCAGGCTATGTACCAGACATGTCATCAGTCTTGCATGACATTGGGGATGAAGAGAAGGTTCATGCCATTAAGTTGCACAGCGAATGGATTGCAATTGCTTATGAGTTCATTGTTGTTGAAGCTGGCAGCCCAATCCGTATTGTCAAGAACCTTAGTGTGTGTGGCGATTGTCATGAGTTCAGTAAGATGGTGACAAAGGTTTTTGGCACGGAAATTATTGTGAGGGACGGTAGTAGGTTTCATCATATGAAAGATGGAAAGTGTTCTTGCCATGATTATTGGTCATTAATCATTGGCATGTTTCTTCTCAACTATAATGTGGAGTTTAGACATGATTTCTGTTGATGCAAAAGCTGATCTGCAAACACAAAGGCCTAATACCCGATTTAAACGTTAAGGCGTGCCAGCGATTTGACCTTACTATCGGCAAAGGTGGTAACTCGAATACTTTGGTCCCGACAACAGCGATGCGCCCGGATGCCACGGCCAAGAGGTATTCACGCGGAACTTGAGAACACGCCGAGCTTAAGTCGATGAATTCCTAAGAACTCGTAATAAAAGGAAAAAGTATGACGAAGTCGTCGAAATAGTAGATGCTGGAATATGAGTAAAAACTGGTGTTTGATTGATTGATCGATTGTGTTGATTACAAAGCCCTAGGGTCTACATTTATACCCTGCTCAAAGAGCTACAACCAAACACGACTAGAACTCGAATTCCAAATTAAACAGAATCCGTATGCAAAACGATCTAAATAACTAAGGAAAATGTAAAACTATCCTCACGTGACAAACTAGAACACCCCCATAAGCCGATCGGCAACTTCTAGGCTCTCCTTCCGTATCATCGGCAGACTCCCTTGTCATAGCCATCGACACAAACACATCATCACCCATGGACTTGGTCACGTTCAACCACCCTTCCATCGGCAATCATCCTCATCGGCAACTCTCCCTGTAGATCAAGCACTGACGTCTTATCTTACCGACCCATACTTTACCAATCATGGACACGTGCCCAAAAACGGTGTCAACACATGCCCCCCAATTTCGGAGTATGAAATCATTAATGCTCCGAAATTCTCTGCAGTAATGATGCCTTTCCGCAATTAATGCTCCCAATCTGGTAACCGACAGCCTTAATCTGAACAACTCTGATCCTATTCCTCTGCGGATTCTTCGAAATCCTCAACCTCCCAAATGGACATTTCCATTTTAGTCGCGCATCGGCAATATTACCGTTATAGGGACTTGCCGATGGACTGACCAGGACGTCCATATCTTATCCTCCCAAACGGCTATCTCCACTTTACTCGCCCATCGGCAATATGACCGTTACAAGGCGCTGCTGATGGACCGATCAGGAGATCTCGCACAGTAAAATATCTCTGGATAATGACCGCTTCCTGTCAAATCGCCTGCACAATCCCTTGATCATCGTGCGAACAGTTACCATATCTACCTGAGTACCCTCAGATTTCACGGATACGGCGAGGAGATAAGTCAGATTTGCCCTTGCCTGTTTTGTCCTATAAATAGTTCCTTCTCGGGTACTCCTTCCCCATCACATCTTTCCACATCTCCAACTCCACTTTCCCGGCGGCGGCACTGTTCGAGAGCTCCAACATCTCCGACGAAGTCCTTCTTCACGAACTCCGAAGCCCTCGATCATCCTCTTCGTGGCGAGATGACCATCAACTTCACCGTTCCTGAGGTCAGTTCTTCACTCCACCTTTTGTGCTTTTTCTCGCATCCCTGTTCATCCGCAATCTATTTTACTGAACATCTTCTTTTTCTTTCTTTGTTTTTTCTTTTACCTTCAAAACCATTAGAATCTGTCCAACAAAATCGTCATCCCCACCGATCAACCACACCTCCAAAGTCTTGGTCCGTTAGGGAATCCAGATCCAACCGACCTTATTAACGCAGAAACTAACAGGATCCCTTTTAGAGCCAAGAATTTCTCTTTGGATCTATGGAAGGTTACCTTCCGTTCCTGGCCCAGTCCTACCGTGGGATGGAAGGATTGGTTCTTGAGGGTCAGCCACTCAAATGAAGTCCAATGGGGCGAGAGAAAACTAGACCAATGCATCAGGTTATCTATTGCCGATATGCATAGGAATGAATCACTGCTGATAGCTGCATCATACTTCTGGTCGGACACGCTCAATGCCTTTGTCTTTGGCCACGGCCCTGCTTCCCCTACTCTTGCCGATGTGGTTATGCTTACCGGCCTAGACGTATCTTCTGCCGATAGCACCCACTTCTTTGACACCACGCCTAGTGCCAAAGTAGAAACCCGCTCCATCGGCGGCTGGTCCGGGTACATTCAGAAGTACCGCAAAACGGGCTCTGTCGATATAAAGGAACCAACCACCTTTCTGAACATGTGGCTGAATAAGTTCGTATTCTGTGGTCGATCGGCAGGCCCGACCTCCGTCTATCTATCGGCAGCAGAGAGACTGGCTAACGGTGGCCGATTTCCCCTCGGCCGATACCTGCTCGGTGCAGCCTATCACCTCCTTCACCAAGTGACCAGAAAACTCCTACTCGGCCAGCCCATCGGCAACTTGGGAGGTCCCTCGTGGTTCATTGACATGTGGCTCAGCCTCCACATGCACAAGCGTCTTGAGTTTGATCTTTTTGCACAGCGTTTCCCAAGGGACATAGCCGAGGACCATGAACTGGATGAAGAAGAATCGGCAACACGTCCTCCCCTAAACTTCGGTGAGGCTGTCATAGCTCTGCCTGGCACAGGAGGTAATCCAGATCAGGTCAGCCGATTCTTCTAAACCTTGTACGAGGGCTTGACCAGAGAGCAGCGAGCCTGGTTGCCTTATGATGTTTCCTCTGGTTTTCAATCCGTTCAGTGATGCTCTCAACAAGGATCATGAAGTGATGATGGCACTAATCACTCCCAGAGCTATACCAGTGAATTTATTTGGCAGTGGGAAAACCTCCGTCCAGAGTTACGAGTTTTACAATCCATCGGCACTAGCTCGTCAATTAGCTTTCGGCCAGCTACCAATTGCACTCTGTTATGCCGATGTGATAAAACCCAAGGAAACCATCACCAGCCTCCTTGAATGGATTCGAGTAGCCCAACTGCCATCGAGTGCCGATACAGATGCAGTCTTGTCAGAGTGGGTTCCAGCCGCCTTCATCACTCAGGCGTGCAAGCAATGGTGGGCAGAATGGAAGGAGCATCTGTTCTGCAGATCGGCTCTTACGTATCGCGGCATGATCGATCCCGAGTACGAAGTCCCCGATAATACTGTAAGTATCCTCAAACCGATGTTTCAATTTTCTCAACTTTAATTCCATCGGTGATTCATCTTTGTATCATCTTGTAGGTTGACAACACCCCTCCATCAGTC
This sequence comes from Sorghum bicolor, assembly GCF_000003195.3. Taxonomy (NCBI): domain Eukaryota; kingdom Viridiplantae; phylum Streptophyta; class Magnoliopsida; order Poales; family Poaceae; genus Sorghum; species Sorghum bicolor. The sequence continues at coordinate 19,806,921 of NC_012877.2, forward strand.
AGCAGGAGTGGCAAGTGTTGGGTATTCTTAACATCATTACTAAAAGTAGACTAAGTTCTCTAAATCTAGCAACGGTGCCAAAAATGCCAAACCTATCCCTTACACCACTTAAGCCAAGTTGTCATCCCCAGCATGATATAAGAGACGCGGTATTGAAATATGCAATTGCTCTTCTAAATAAATAATGAATGGGATCTGCAAGCGCACAGATTAATACCGATGCAGCATTTTAACCGGGAAGTATTCCAGGTATCGTTATTTATATTTTTACCACTGGGAAGGGATTAACAATTATCACTATTGATTACAGAATAGAATATGAGATTGAGCATCTATCACTGCATGTATAATTGAGAACATTATATCTAACTCATCATACAGGGATAAGTGTCACATAAAAGATATATAAAATAATAATAGTGACAAGGATAACTAATCTGATCTAGCCACATAATAAATATGATAAGCACCTCAATTAGATACTCTAGAAAGTCATTAGCATGGTATTAGAAGGAACTACAAGAATATTCCCTAAGTTATTCTTAACTATATAGTCTAGCATATCATAGTTAGTGCAAGCATACTTAGCAATCATTGCAAGACAAGACTACACCCATGCATAGTGATATTAGCAAGGAATATGAGAAACATAGCAATCACTCCCCTGTAATAATGTTGCTCTGCCGGCCCAATACACGAGAGGGGGACTATATAAGAATCAATGAAGCTGTCACTATCACGAACTACCCCACGATCTGGCATATTGGGTACAATCGCAGATAAATACGGTATAAGCACCACGCCTACACAATATCTATCATTTACCCATGGATCCGATGGATAAACGCTATACGATCCTAAGCATGTATATAGATCGTATCTAACTAAGCCAAGTACATAACTATGATAAACTAAGAACAATATAATCTTGAATATAAGCAAGTAGAGCAAAGTCATAAGCAATATATTGAAATAGAACAAAGTCATATTCATAATATTGAAGAACAAAGATAATTAGAAAGTAATTAGAAGCACAATTAGAGAATTACCAAGAATCCTCCTTACAGATCCGGAAACCAATCGAAGATTGACTCCTTCTAGTTCTAATCCTATGTAGCTATGCTAATCTAGATATCTAATTGATGTGGTGGCTCTAATCTTGATCGGAGGCTTCTTCTCCCTTGATGGAACAATGAATTAGGGTTGAGAGGCTCTCTCCTCCAGGGGCCAGGGGGTCTGGTTTTATAGTCCCTTCAAGTGAATATGGGCCCTTGGATCAAACCGACATAGATTGTATGGTTTAGATTCATCCTTTAGGTCGGTGGAGATCTCCCGCAAAGCAGAGTCCTGATTGGACTCAGGGGCAGGGCGGGCGCCCTGACCAACTGGGCGGCCGCCCAGGGTCTGGCCCCGTTTCGCCTCCGCTTCGGTCTCGTGGCTTCTGGAGTCTTCTAGATGTAAGATAATTGCGCAGCACGTTAATACCTTTACGTAACCCTGACATGTGGGCCTTTCTTCCGTATTTCCTGATAACCCCCTACAGAAATAGACAAACACCAAAACTCGTGGAATTCTGTCAGATAAAACCCTAAGTCTGGATCTTGATTCCATTTGGATCCTTTTCTTTATTTATTTGATAATTAAATTTGATACTTAAGGACCGTCAACAAACTCCCCCAAGCTTACCTCTTGCTCGTCCCTGAGCAAGGATAGACTCAGCTATGGATCATAAGTTGTTGCAATATATTTAAAAATTTGACGGTACACATGCTTTTTAAATAAAATCTCATCTCTGAGTTAGAGTAAACTGTCAAGACTTAAAACTTACTTACTTTACCTTCACCATGGGACTTGTAACTGTCACTTCTGTCTTGAGTGGTTAAAAGATAGAACAGTCTAGCCAAGTGCCATGTCTCTTATTCTTGATCAGCTATAGCTCTGGGGTTTTTGTAGATTTTCAAATAAAACTCAGAGATTCCTTGTATGATTCTCTCAGGTCTCTCTTTTGTGGTATTTTTGGATCCTTACCAAGGCATTGATGGTATATGCCTTCTCTCAAGATATGTGGTATTTGTGGTATGAGGCATAGTGACATTGCCTTCTCTCTCATCCTATTCTAATAAGGCTTTAATATCTGGAGCTCATAGGTGGGAGATAAAATATACATACTTACAAGACATTTATTGCATAGTCAAACCATGGATCCAAAGTAACAAGTCAATAAGTTTAATCAAGATGTGCATGTGTGGCGAATGAATGGTATATGGTGATGATGGTAATAACAATGGTGAAAATAATGGTGGTGGAAGTCTAATTCTACTTTTGCTCTTTGAGGGGATACATACCTTCCTTGCTTTTGAAACTTTATAAGGAGAATGAGATGCTCTTCTTTTTCTTTTCTCTCAGGTGGGTATCTTGCACCCCTAATTCTACTATCGGACACTTGTCCATTTTTACCTCTCGTCTCACTTTTTCTTTTCTTTCGAGGTTCCGAGCACTTGCTCCTTTTTATTTCCTCGTATTATTTCTCCCTTTTTTCTCTCTCTTTTTTTTAGAGCATTCATCTCTTGAGATAATATAGCAAGTGGTAGTAACAAGATAACTTGAGCATTTACTTCACAAGGGAAAACAGAAATATTTTTGGTTATTCTCTCCCGGATTAGGAGTAGAATAGTTTCAGGTGGTTCTGGAGATGGAATGGGTGGATATATGTGGATGGTACTTCCGGAATAGAAGTAGCATATATGAGTGAACGTGCAAGTGAAATCTTGATTTAACCACATGACAAGCTCCTAAGGGTCTACACAGCTTGACCACACTCAATGCTCATAAGCAGTAAATAATAAATGTGTGGCTCAAAGTCTAGCAAGCATGCATATATGGCTGTGGTAGGAATTTAAACTCTCATCATACAGGAACTCATCATGCAACATTTTAAAGATTTTTAAAGATAAAATTCTCCAGAATTTTAGCATCTCTAGGAACAGATAAATAGTAGCTCAACCCTCCCATATCATATCCGTTAACAGCTTAGACTTCACATCAAGTTTTCATCCCACAAGTTTAGGTCTAGAGCAAGCTTTAAATTATAACAGTTATATCTAAACTTGAGAGAGAACTTAAAATTTGCAAATTAGGCAGAGCAACTATTTATCATATCTATGCTTAAGTTTTATTTAGATACAGATTAGCATAGCCACTTTATTTATTTATTAAACACACTAAGCAAAAGACATATATATATATATAAGCATAAAATCTTTATTTGGTTTTTCCTAGTTTTTGTATTCTAATATTCTAAAATAATATAAGTATAAAGATAGATAGAAATACTTATCGAGATAAATGGGGGTGCTCTCCCCCAAGCTGAATTTTGACGTAATTTCTCTTGATGTAGCTAGCAGGTGGCAGAGGTGTAGTTGAAAGTCAGCAGCATTCTGACAGCGATTAGAATGTCCTCCGTCTGCTAGTCTTCTTGGTTCTTAAATTCTGTGGAGCTCAAATAGACAACAAAGCTTGTGGAACTGATTAAGTGTTAGCATAAATATCTAGCCTTTATCATCTTGAGACTCCTTAGTAAATATTACTCCCTGTTTTTATATTTTTATTTTTATAGAGCAGAAAAATAATTATTTTATTTTTATGCCACCACAGTGAATGTACTTATGGGTTTTATGCCACTCGTCTACTCACATGGGGCTTACTGTTTTTCACATTTTTATTTTCTTTTATTTTTAAGATAGTATGAATATGATTAACTAAGTAAACTATTTAAAATAATTGAAAGGGAAAGGATAACTACCAAGTTTACCTCTTGGCAAGGCGTTCGGTGTTTTTAAGTCCTCCAAACGGGACTCTCCATTTTCTCAATTGTCCTGAGGTTCGTTGGGTGGCGTAGTCGGTACTTCCGGCAGCGCCTCCTCTTCTTGTATAGTTATCTTCATTTTCCATACCTGACTCGGTGCTTCAATCTCCTCTGGATAATTCTGTTTAAACTCTACATCTTCTGACCTTACAACTTCTCCTTCATAGTCTGCCCATCCGTCCTTGATGATATGCCTTCTCTGGTTGCGGTTGCGTCTTTTTCTGACCTGCTTAGATTCTTCAACGATATAGTTAGGGTCAGTAAAATAACGGCGTACCTTCTCTGAGGGGAAGTGCATATGGACTTCTCCGGTTCCAATGTAGATAATTGCTTTAACGGTGCTGAGGAACGGTCTTCCAAGGATGATGGGTGGATCATATTCGTCTTCTCCCATGTCAACAACTTGAAAGTCAGTGTAGACAAAGTGATCGTCTATTTTGACTGGGACATCAGATACTATTCCTTTAACTTCTCGAAATGTCTGATCTGCCATCTGGAGGTGAATGTATGTTGGTCTTAGTGGCATGGTCCCGAACAAGAGCCGATAGGTGACTGCGGCCATTATGTTGACGCCTGATCCGGTGTCGCAAATCGTCTTGTAGAAGTTGTATCCATTTATGGAGCAGTAAATGCTTGGCATTCCTGGGTCGTCCTTCTTGGTCAAGAACGGTGACTTAAGTTGGTGATCTTGGCCTCCATGGACTACAGTGACCATCTTCGCTGACTCGGTCCACACTTGCTTGTTCCTGTTTCTCCTATTGGTCCTCTTCCTTGATTTACATCTGGATTGATCTTGAATTTGTGTAGTCTTGTTCTTGAAGAAAAATGTCTCCTTCTTCCCTTTGACGTAGAAACTGATCTTGGCAGCACTGGCGTAGATGATAGCTCCCGTGGTGTTCAAGAATGGCCTCCCTAAGATGATAGGTGCTCTCTCATCATTTCCGGTCTCTACCACTACGAAGTCTGCTGGTGCATACAAGGTACCAACTCGGACACAAAGGTTCCTCACTATTCCTTTTGGAAAAGTTATCGTCTGATCTACAAACTGCAAACACATGGTTGTCTCTAATAAAGGATATGTAAAGAATTTTTCATAGAGTACCCTGGGTATAATGTTGACGCTAGAGCCAAAGTCACAGAGTGCTTCTGGGACATCCACCATGCCGATGGAGATCGGGATGACGGGGCGTCCTGGATCTCCTCTCTTGACCGGCAGACGGTCAGTAGAAAATTAATTGACGGGGTTACTCCAATTACCTGCATCAAACACGTCTACAAGATTTGCAGATTCTAATCCTTCCGGTTGTGATGGTATACCGGGGTTAGTAGTAGGAACAGCAGCAGCTAATTGATTTAACTGAGATTCAATCATTTTATTAAAGCTAATTTGATTCTTGATGGCAGTAGAAAAATTATCCATTCTATTATTTATATTTTCTAGCATTTTATCATTAGATGCCAATTTCTTAGATAGGTTATCCATTAGCTTGCCTTGATTAGACACTAACTCTCTCAAAGGTGGAAAATTATTATTGTTGTTGTAAGAATTGTTACCTTGATAATTACCTGAGTAGTTAGGCCTCTGTTGATTCCAACCTTGATTTTGTTGAGGACGGTTGTAGTTGTTGTTGTTGTTGTTGTTGATGTAGTTCACATCCTCAAGTATCTCAGGGCAGTGGTTGCCTGAGTGTCCACTGTCTCCACACTCCTCACAAGTCATGTGAGAGTCGTAGATGTGCATAACTTCTTTCTTGTCTCCAGCTCTATCGTCGAGCTTCTTCATGAGCAGGTCTAGCTTTGCAGACAGCATGTCTACCTCCTTCAGCTGATGCATACCTCCACCTCTCTTGCGTGTCTGGGTCCTCTCTTCATTCCAGCTTTGGTTGGACGCCATCTTCTCCACAAGAGTTGTGGCTTGTGATATAGTAAGCGATAAGAATGCTCCTCCAGCTGCAGCATCAATAGTCTCTCGGGCACTGTTGCTGAGCCCATGATAGAATGTCTGCATCAATAGCCAACTTTCCATTCCATGATGGGGACATTCTAGGATGTAGTCTTGAAAGCGCTCCCATGCTTCTGGAACAGATTCATCATTTTGTTGCTGAAAACTTGTAATCTTCCCACGGAGAGCATTGGTCTTGCCCATGGGAAAGAACTTAGCCAGGAAGTTTATTGAGCAGAGTGCCCACGTAGTATTCTTCTCCTTTGTAGCATAGAACCACTGCTTCGCTCTTCCTAACAGTGAGAATGGGAAGAGGCGAAGTAGTATAGCGTCTTTGGAAACTCCTGCTATGGTGAATGTGTTGCAAATCTCCAGGAAGTGTTGTAAATGAGCACTAGCATCTTCGTGTGCCTTCCCACAGAACTGGTTGGATTGCACCATGTTGATAAGTCCAGGCTTGAGCTCAAAGTTGCCATCGATCTCTGCAGCAGGTCCAGTGCGGATGTTGTCCGTAGTGGGAGCTGAGAACTCACGGATCGATTTGTTCGCCATGGCTTCGAACTCTGAAGACAAGTTCCGGTGATCTTCTTGATTGGATGAAGCTTCTTCGTGAAGTGTTGATGATTTCTTTAGCTTGGCTCTCGTCTTCTTGAATAATGCTTCAGGATCGTCAACAAAATTTCCTGGAAGATATCTTCTATTCATACATTCCCCTGCATAAGATAAAATAGAAAAATATCGGGGTAAAACTGTATGAGAGAATAGATAAGCTCAATCATATTAGTGATGCGAATGATAACTCAAAATCTTTTATTCCATTCCTGATTGGTAATCAACCTTCCCCGGCAACGGCGCCAAAAATGCTTGTTGGGTATTCTTAACATCATTACTAAAAGTAGACTAAGTTCTCTAAATCTAGCAACGGTGCCAAAAATGCCAAACCTATCCCTTACACCACTTAAGCCAAGTTGTCATCCCCAGCATGATATAAGAGACGCGGTATTGAAATATGCAATTGCTCTTCTAAATAAATAATGAATGGGATCTGCAAGCGCACAGATTAATACCGATGCAGCATTTTAACCGGGAAGTATTCCAGGTATCGTTATTTATATTTTTACCACTGGGAAGGGATTAACAATTATCACTATTGATTACAGAATAGAATATGAGATTGAGCATCTATCATTGCATGTATAATTGAGAACATTATATCTAACTCATCATACAGGGATAAGTGTCACATAAAAGATATATAAAATAATAATAGTGACAAGGATAACTAATCTGATCTAGCCACATAATAAATATGATAAGCACCTCAATTAGATACTCTAGAAAGTCATTAGCATGGAATTAGAACGAACTACAAGAATATTCCCTAAGTTATTCTTAACTATATAGTCTAGCATATCATAGTTAGTGCAAGCATACTTAGCAATCATTGCGAGACAAGACTACACCCATGCATAGTGATATTAGCAAGGAATATGAGAAACATAGCAATCACTCCCCTGTAATAATGTTGCTCTGCCAGCCCAATACACGAGAGGGGGACTATATAAGAATCAATGAAGCTGTCACTATCACGAACTACCCCACGATCTGGCATATTGGGTACAATCGCAGATAAATACGGTATAAGCACCACGCCTACACAATATCTATCATTTACCCATGGATCCGATGGATAAACGCTATACGATCCTAAGCATGTATATAGATCGTATCTAACTAAGCCAAGTACATAACTATGATAAACTAAGAACAATATAATCTTGAATATAAGCAAGTAGAGCAAAGTCATAAGCAATATATTGAAATAGAACAAAGTCATATTCATAATATTGAAGAACAAAGATAATTAGAAAGTAATTAGAAGCACAATTAGAGAATTACCAAGAATCCTCCTTACAGATCCGGAAACCAATCGAAGATTGACTCCTTCTAGTTCTAATCCTATGTAGCTATGCTAATCTAGATATCTAATTGATGTGGTGGCTCTAATCTTGATCAGAGGCTTCTTCTCCCTTGATGGAACAATGAATTAGGGTTGAGAGGCTCTCTCCTCCAGGGGCCAGGGGGTCTGGTTTTATAGTCCCTTCAAGTGAATATGGGCCCTTAGATCAAACCGACATAGATTGTATGGTTTAGATTCATCCTTTAGGTCGGTGGAGATCTCCCGCAAAGCAGAGTCCTGATTGGACTCAGGGGCAGGGCGGGCGCCCTGACCAACTGGGCGGCCGCCCAGGGTCTGGCCCCGTTTCGCCTCCGCTTCGGTCTCGTGGCTTCTGGAGTCTTCTAGATGTAAGATAATTGCGCAGCACGTTAATACCTTTACGTAATCCTGACATGTGGGCCTTTCTTCCGTATTTCCTGATAACCCCCTGCAGAAATAGACAAACACCAAAACTCGTGGAATTCTGTCAGATAAAACCCTAAGTCTGGATCTTGATTCCATTTGGATCCTTTTCTTTATTTATTTGATAATTAAATTTGATACTTAAGGACCGTCAACAGCAGGCCGATTGACCTATTCCCACCAGGTCCAATCTCTTCAATCGGCAACAACGCTCCCACTCTAGCTGCCATCATGCATCGAGACGTTCGCCTTAAGAAAGTGACCACCAAGAGGACCAAGACATCTCCATCGGTAGCCGCCTCCACTTTAGCATAGGCCTTCAAGGTAATTGTTAAACCTTTTCATTTATACCAATTCCATTTTTATATCTGCCACACTTGTGGTTACGAATTCTTATTCCTGACGCAGCATACCAGCGCATCGGCAAGGACCAAAAGCAAAGGTGCCGATGCCCCCCAGTCCAGCCAGCAGAAGAGAAAAGGTGCCAAGAGTACCAGAGCACAAACAAAGCGCCAGAGAGTGGCAACTCCCCCTCCTCCTCTGGTATCTCCAATTCCGGTGGAATCTTCTCCTTCTCCTCCAGAAACACAGACTCAGCAAGTACCATCTCCTCCTCAACCGCAAGAAGCACCACAAGCGGAAGAACCCCAACTAGAAGAATCTCAATTAGAAGCACCCCAGCCAGAAGACACATCAGCCGATGCAGGCGAGCAAACTACCGATCCGGCAGGTCCAATCACATCATCGGTAGTTTCTTCAATCCAAACAAGTATTGCTCTTCCTCAAGGTAATATATTTTTATGAGATTACTGCCGATGAACTTATTCTCTCTGTCTTACAATTATCTCTGTTATTTTTCCAGCTGATATAGTTCAATCGGCAGTCTCAGCCGATCAACCTGTGATTCCATCGGCATCTTCCAGTCAAAGGCGAGAGATTGCCTTGAAGCAAGTAAGCCATCCAATCTCCATCAGTATTATTTGCCGATGCTTTGACCATAGAATGACTCACCTTGCTTTCTTTTTCAGGAACAGGACTCTCCCGACAGCCTATTCTCTTTCGCCATTGATATCTCCGAAGACGAAGGTGAGGAAACAAGCTCCTCTCGAGCAGTTGGGGTTACATCGGCAGAGATCAGAGCAAGGCTGGAAGAACTGTCAACTCTTCTTCATCAAGACACAGCCCAATTAGTTGATGACTCCGATCTGGCCAAGGCTTTATTCAAGACCCTGAGAGGCCAGATTCCCGCCGATGCCGAAGAAATCCTTTTCCAAGCGGCACATCTAGAGAGTCGTCAACTGCAATACCAGAGGGCTGCCCGGCGCCTTGCCGATAGAGCCGCTCAGACCCGGCTTTCTGAGGAGATGATGAAAGAAAAGCTCTTGACCGATGAGAAGCACAAGAACATCGGCACCTTGAAGTCCTCAGGAGACGCACTGAAGCAGAAAATCTCTGATCTATCGGCAAAAAGAGGAGCCCTGTTGGCAGAACTCAAGCAAGTGGAGGATGCCCTATCCCAAGCCCAACAGGAAGAGAGTCAACTGCCAGAGACCATCAAGCTCCTTGAGCAAGAGCGAAATGCCCATGGTCGCAAAGCACTGCAGTTGAAGAAGAAGTTGAAGCCGATAGAAGGTTCTGCCGATGAAGACGTCAAAGAGATAGAAGCAGCCAACCAAATTTGCCTACGTGCCATATCGGCCATCCAAGCGCTGCTAAACATGTGAGCTTTTCATCGGCAACATACCCGCTTCTCCCTACTTTCTAGCTTTCTTGATGTTTAGTCTAGCCGATAGGACTGTTATCGGCATCTTTTGAAACATTAAGTCCGGCCCCAAACATATTTCAATCCAGCCGATTTGAGTGTTATCGGCATTTAAACTTTTATGCATCGACCCATATGCTGGGGTAGTACTTCTTTAGATATTTGCCATTTAATGTTCTGGGAAATTCAACTCCTTTGAGAGTTTCTAAAATGTAGGCATTACTAGGAGCCGATCGACTTATCCGATAGGGACCCTCCCAATTGGGAGACCACTTCCCAAACTTTGAACTTTTAGTCCCGATCGGTAAAATTAATTTCCATACTAAGTCTCCATCGGCAAACTCCTTAGTCTTTACCTTCTTATCATACCATCTGGCAATTCTTCTCTTATTCTCTTCTATACTCATCAAAGCCCTCAGCCGATGCCCTGCTAGATCATCCAACTCGTCTGTCATTAAAGCAGTATAATCATCGGCAGCCAACTGATCTTGAAAAGATAATCGCCTAGACCCAGCCTTAATTTCCCAAGGTAACACTGCATCATGCCCATACACCAACTGATAGGGTGAAACCTTGATCGATCCATGACAAGCCATCCGGTACGACCATAAAGGTTCATTTAACAACGTGTGCCACCTTCTAGGATTTTCTTCAATTTTCCGTTTAATAAGCTTAATAATTCCCTTGTTAGATGCCTCGGCCTGCCCATTAGCTTGAGCATAATAAGGAGAAGAGTTCAACACTTTAATCCCCATACCGATTGCGAATTCATCAAACTCCCCTAATGTGAACATAGTGCCCTAATCGGTAGTAATTGTTTGAGGAATCCCAAATCGGTAAATGATGTGCTCTTTCACAAAATCAATCATATTGGCCGATGTGACTTTCTTCAAAGGAATAGCCTCAACCCACTTGGTGAAATAATCGGTGGCAACTAGAATAAACTTATGCCCTTTGCTAGATGGTGGATAAATCTGACCGATCAAATCAATAGCCCATCCTCGGAACGGCCAAGGTTTTATGATAGGATTCATAGCCGATGCAGGCACCCTTTGAATATTACCAAACTTTTGACATTCTTGACACCCTTTGAAATACTTAAAGCAATCCTCAAGTATAGTCGGCCAATATATCTATTCCTCCTAATCATCCACTTCATCTTGAAAGCCGACTGATGTGCTCCACATACCCCTTCATGGATTGCTCCCATCAAACTCCTAGCTTCATCATCACCTAAGCATCGGAGAAGAATCCCATCAATAGTTCGGTAATACAATTCATCTTCGAGGAGCACATACTTGGTGGCTTGAAACCGAACCCGCCTTTCAACTTTCTTAGATGGATCCTTTAAATAATCAATGATTTCTTTTCTCCAATCATCGGCACCAATTGCCGATATTGCATTAATCATAGGCTGATATCCCGAGACATGCTGAGCCAACCGATTAGCCTCTTCATTATGCAATCGAGGAACAAGCTCTAATCGGTAATCTTTGAATCCGTTTAACAGTTGTATACTCCTTTCGTAATAAGTTATGAGAACTTCACTTCGGCATTCATAGCTTCCAGCCAATTGATTTATAACTAGCATAGAATCCCCGAAGATCTCTACAGCATCAGCATGAACTTCTCTTAACAACTCTAATCCCTTTATTAAAGCTTGATACTCAGCCTGATTATTCGTCGACGTGGCAACAATCGGCAAGGAAAACTCATACTTCCTTACCCGAGGGGAAATCAACACTATGCCGATTCCTGCCCCCCGGTCACATGTGGATCCATCAAAGAAGAGCGTCCAAGGCACAATTTCCAAAGCCTCCACTTCACCACAATGTTGAGTTACAAAGTCGGCCATAATCTGTCCCTTAACTGCCTTAGCCGATTCGTAACGCAGATCAAATTCCGACAGCGCCAAAATCCATTTATCGATCCTGCCACTCATAATTGGCATAGATAGCATGTACCGGACCACATCATCCTTGCAAATAACAGTGCATTCGGCCGATAGCAAGTAGTGTCTTAACTTGATACAAGAGAAATACAAGCACAAGCACAGTTTTTCAATAGCCGAATACCTGGTCTCAGCATCAATCAACCTCCTGCTTAAATAATAAATTACACGCTCTTTCCCTTCAAATTCTTGAATTAAAGCCGAACCGATGACCATCCCATCGGTAGACAAATACAATCTGAAGGGCTTCCCTTGCTGAGGTGGACTTAGAACTGGAGGATTCACTAAATAATTCTTGATTTCATCCAGAGCCAACTGTTGTTCTCTCCCCCAAACAAATTCTTGATCGGCTTTTAGCTTAAGAAGAGGACTGAAAGCATGAATTTTACCACACAAATTAGATATAAATCACCTGATAAAATTTACCTTGCCGATCAAGGACTGGAGCTCAGTCTTGTTGGTAGGAGCAACTATTTTGTTGATGGCCTCAATAGATCTTCGACTGATTTCAATCCCCCTTTGATGCACCATGAAACCAAGAAACTGCCCTGCCGATACACCAAATGCACACTTATTGGGATTCATTTTCAAACCATGCTTCCTCGTGCATTCCAACACCTTTCGTAGATCGGTAAGATGCTTTGTGAAGTCCCCAGACTTAACCACCATATCATCAATATAAATTTCCACCTGCTTGCCGATGAACTCATGAAATATAAAATTCATGGCCCTTTGATAAGTAGCACCAGCATTCTTTAAGCCAAAGGTCATGACTATCCATTCAAACAACCTGACATGACCAGGACATCTAAATGCGGTCTTTGGAATATCCTCTTCTGCCATGAATATTTGATTGTATCCTGCATTGCCATCCATAAAGCTAATGATCCGATGCCCAGCCGCAGCATCAACTAGCAGATCGGCAACTGGCATCGGGTAGCCATCCATCGGTGTAGCTTTGTTAAGATTCCTGAAATCAATGGAGACCCGAAGCTTCCCGTTCTTCTTGTAAACCGGAACAACATTGGAAATCCACTCGGCATACCGACACTGCCGAATAAATTTGGCTTCAATAAGTTTAGTTATTTCGGCCTTGATGTCAGGAAGAATATTAGGATTACATCGGCGAGCTGGCTGCTGATGTGGCCGAAATCCAGACTTGATAGGCAACCGATGTTCAACAATCGATCGGTCCAAACCAGGCATCTCAGTATAATCCCAAGCAAAGCAATCTTTATATTCCTTTAACAAATCAGTCAACTGCTGCTTACACTCAGGACTTAACTTAGCACTAATAAAAGTAGGTCTAGGTTTATCACCACTACCTATATCTACTTCTACCAAATCATCGGCCGATGTGAACCCCTGGCCTAATTTTCCATCATCGGCGGACCTATCCATTAAAAACCATCTTCAGAACTGACTGCTTGGATCGATGGAATTTCATAATCGGCAACTTTGAGGAAATCCTTTTCCCAAGCTTCTCCTGAAATACACCTAGTCCTTTCATAGGTGTCTGCTTCCGCTGATGCAATAACATATGAAGAGTCTCCTGGGACAATTTCAATCTTGTCACCTATCCACTAGACCAAGCACTGGTGCATTGTAGATGGGATGCAACAATTGGCACGAATCCAATCTCTCCCTAGCAACAGATTGTAGGCACCTTTTCCACTGATCACAAAGAAGGTCGTCGGCAAGGTTTTGCTGCCGATGGTTAATTCTACGCAGATAGCTCCTTTAACTGGGGATACATTGCCCTCGAAATCTTTGAGCATCATATCGGTCTTGGTCAGGTCCTAGTCTCCTTTTCCAAGCTTTCGATACACTGCATATGGCATGATGTTGATAGCAGCCCCGCCGTCAATTAAAATCTTGGTCATCGGCTGACCATCAACCCTTCCCTTGATAAACAGAGCTTTAAGATGTTGCTTTTCATCATCGGCAGGCTTCTCGAAGATAGCTGTCATCAGATCCAGAGCCAATTGAGCTATTTGGTCGGAGAATTCCACCTCATCATCACTGGATGGCACAAGGAACTCCATCGGCAACATAAAGACCATGTTGACATCTGCCGATGGACCTTTCCCCTTAGGATCTGACTGTTGCTGATCCCCAGACTGTCCAGAGTTCTCTCCCTTGCTCAACTCTTCTCGCCTTTCGTGCTACAGCCTTCTTTTCTGTGTCCTGGTCAATCCCTATGAACACCATGGAGGAAGTTGTTGTTGCCTTACCGCTGGGCGACGATTTTCCCTTGACTCCATCCGATAAGTGTTGGCATCCCTGCAAAATATGAACTCATCGGGAACCCGTGCATTAGCCATTTCTTCAAGTTCTTCCTGATTCTTGGGAAAATACTCAACACGATCCCCAAGTCTGTCGTGCACACTGAGCCTGCCCCCCAGCCGATCATGAACGGATGCTCTCCCCCTAATCGGCCCATCAAATCACCGATCATTTTCACGATAGTACCGATCGGACCTGTCATACCGGTCATAACCGTTGCACTCAGGACAATCTCTGATAGTGGGGAGTTTGATATTTTCCTCCCAACAATGAATGAAGAACGGGCAATTCCAGTGGTCCCTATGCCGATTCTACTCCTGTCGGCGTCTTTCCTCTTCCCGACGATAATCCTCTTGCTGGCGCCGATACCGATCTTCACGTTGCTGCCAAGTCTCCCGGGGCCTCCTGTGAGTTATCACAATGCCGGATCGGGGAGGCCTTTCTGAGTTAGCTCCCTCCTGGATCAAGCCTTTCCCTTTCGCATCGGCAGTAGTGATTCGATGCTGAGGATCCACCGATACACTTCTTTCAGCTGCTTTCGATGTTAAAACCTTGGCCTTTCCCTTAGCATCCAGCATGTTTGTCGGGAAAGGATGTTGGTCAATCTTCATCGGCTTCTGGGTCTTGGAGCTGTCAAATTTTATCCTTCCAGATTCTATAGCCGATTGCAGCTGCTGTCTGAAAACCTTGCACTCATTAGTGTCGTGAGAAGTTGCATTGTGCCACTTGCAATATTTCATCCTTTTTAATTCTTCGGCCGATGGGATCACATGATTAGGTGACAACTTGATCTGAGCTTCCTGAAGTAGAAAGTCAAATATTCTATCGGCCTTAGTGGTGTCAAACGCAAACTTCTCTGGTTCTTTATGTCCAAAAGGGCAAGACATCGGCTTCTTATTTTTCACCCATTCTGCCAAGCCGATGACTGGTTCTTCATCAGAGTCCGAGCTTGTTGCTTCATCAACGAACGACACCTTTTTGTTCCATGCTCACTTAGGCTCGAAAGGCTTGATATCTTGATCAAAAATTCTCTGCACCAAATGACTTAAGCTTTCAAACTCCTGAGACGCATACTTGTCCCTAATGTGTGGCAACAAACCCTGAAAAGCCAAATCGGCTAGCTGCCAATCATCCAGAACCAGGCTATAGCATTTGTTCTTGACTTTCCGTATCCTCTGCACAAAACTTTCATCCGATTCATCATTGCGCTGCCTCAATTTGACCAAATCGGTGATCTTCTTCTCATGGACCCCAGAAAAGAAGTATTTGTGGAATTGTTTCTCCAGATCGGCCCAAGTAATCACTGAGTTGGGAGGTAATGATATAAACCAGGTGAAAGCCGATCCAAACAATGATGACGAGAATAAGCAAACCCTTAACTCGTCCCTGTTAGTAGCTTCCCCGCACTGGATGATGAACCTGTTGACGTGCTCCATGGTTGACGTGTCATCCTGCCTAGAAAACTTAGTAAAATCCGGTACCTTGTACCGATTTGGAAGCGGGATCAAATCATATGCAGGAGGATATGGTGTCCGATAAAAGTAAGTGTTGACTTTGGACTTTATCCCAAATTGATCCCTCATTACTTCAGCAATCTTATCGGCCCAATAAGCATCGGCATCTTGCCGATGAGGTGGTTGCGGATCCAGCACCTGCTGCTAAGCTTCCACGTGTCGGTGCGGCGCACGATCTGCATGAAACATCGGGTTAATCATCTGGCCCCCAATCTGTGGACCACCAATCTGTTGCCCGCCAATCTGTTGTCCGCCGACCTGCTGCCCAAGATCCATTGGCTGGTTGGGAATCCCCTGATTCTGGAACCCGGGATAGATCTGGCCTTGCTGGAAATCTGTAGCCTGATGACTCTGTTGGGGTGTTTGCGGAAAGACTTGCTGCCCAAGCCACCCATTATTAGCATTCATCGGCATAGGTCCTACCGATGACTGGTAATTGGGCATCATCATTGAATTGACATACCCTGGCTGAGTCATAAACCTCTGTTGCCTTAGCATTGTGTCTGCCGATGCGTTAGGCATTTGGAACGTTGGAGCTTGAGAATTCCCAGTGTAAGGTCTTGCAGTAGTAGTTGTAGTATACTAGGGACTCTGGTTCATCGGCATATTGGGAGGTGCCGATGCCATAGGAGCCTTGCCTCTCATATCAGTTGCTTGAGATGTACCGGGTGTCTTGAAGTATTCCAGAGGCAAACCAAAACCCCACCAGTTAGGAGGAGGAACTGGTCCTGACATTGCCGATGCCCGTAAATCTGTAGTAAGCTTAATCTGTTCTGAAGTCGGCGGATTCGTCGTCATCGGCGTAGATTGTGCATTGGTAACTCCCAACGTACTTGGAGGAACGGGAATCTCCATGCCCCCAGTGGCCGTAACAACCGATGGAGCTGTGACCACCGGTGATCCTGGCTGATGATGAGAGGGGCCCACATAATCTGGTGGTAATTGTCCTTCCTTGAAAGTTCTAGCCACGGCGTTGAAAACCGTATTGGACAGCACACCAGCTTGGTTGATCAAAGCACGGTTGATAGCACTATCAACCATCTCTTGAAGTTTACCAGGATTGGCTTCAAAAGTAACCTGCCGAGGTGCCGGCAGTGCATCCTTCTAGATCACCTCGCCGCTCCTATTCATGCTGAAGGACCTCAGGCATTGCTGCTTGTAATCCTCCATGGCTTTAGCAATAGATTGCTTCTGCTCATCCTTGAGCTTGGCTTCCGTCACGGGGATGACGTTCTCCTGATCAAACTCGGAAGTCGACATGTTGATCTTGATCTTGGATCTGTCCCACTGGGCATGCCAAAAGATGTGTTGATGCAAAAGCTGATCTGCAAACACAAAGGGCTAATACCCGATTTAAACGTTAAGGCGTGCCAGCCGATTTGACCTTACTATCGGCAAAGGTGGTAACTCGAATACTTTGGTCCCGACAACAGCGATGCGCCCGGATGCCACGGCCAAGAGGTATTCACGCGGAACTTGAGAACACGCCGAGCTTAAGTCGACGAATTCCTAAGAACTCGTAATAAAAGGAAAAAGTATGACGAAGTCGTCGAAATAGTAGATGCTAGAATATGAGTAAAAACTGGTGTTTGATTGATTGATCGATTGTGTTGATTACAAAGCCCTAGGGTCTACATTTATACCCTGCTCAAAGAGCTACAACCAGACACGACTAGAACTCGAATTCCAAATTAAATAGAATCCGTATGCAAAACGATCTAAATAACTAAGGAAAACGTAAAACTATCCTCACGTGACATACTAGAACACCCCCATAAGCCGATCGGCAACTTCCAGGCTCTCCTTTCGTATCATCGGCAGACTCCCTTGTCATAGCCATCGGCACAAACACATCATCACCCATGGACTTGGTCACGTTCAACCACCCTTCCATCGGCAATCATCCTCATCGGCAACTCTCCCTGTAGATCAAGCACTGACGTCTTATCTTACCGACCCATACTTTACCAATCATGGACACGTGCCCAAAAACGGTGTCAACAATTTCAATATACTGGACAAGTTGATGATTGACATGAGTTCTGTTTCTATGATATTCCAATGTACCATTTCAGATGGGGACCATATAAGCCCTCTCCTCATGAGTTCACAAGTCTAGCTTATAAGAGGTATTTTAAACAGTCTGTTTGTTATGCTGATAAATAGTCTTTTGGATTTTTTTTTCATTATCACTTTGTATTTTTTGCTCGGGCAGCCAATGACCCTGCATCTTGATGCCTGTTAAGAAATTTTTGGGGCATCCTCATGAAGCAAGAGGTACCTTCAGCTCCCTCCTTTCTCCAAACTTTAGACAAAGATGGTGGAATCAACAGGTGGTATGTATTGGACAAATGTTTGTATGAAGGTCCACTGCTCAGTTGTCATCTTATGGTTTTGCCTCTCTCTCACACTATCTCTTTATCATTTGTCTCCTTGAAAGGCTATCATAACCCCACTTTTATTTTCTATGGGTAGGCCATGTCCTATTATTTGTTACTATGTTAGCACTTAGCACCAGCTGCATAACTCAGTATGAAATGGAGGAGATCAGTATGTGAACAATGTTAGAATCATAAGAAAAAGATAGATATGCTCAAATACATGGTAACACATATTTGATGGAACAAAAAGTTTTACTATACTTGCTTAAAGTTGACAGTTTAAGCAACTAAGCAAGCACTAAAATGCTGTTCAGAATTCTGCATTGAAAGTCTTCATTTCTTCAATAAGAATTTTAAGCAGCTTAACACGACCGAGAATCTGTGCTTCTGTAAGTGAGCTGATAATTCAATAATTTCCCCCTTTTTGGTGATAATTTGCAGTGTGCTTTATCTTTTATGGGATACTGAAAACAAAGGTTAAAAAGTGCATGATGGAGTAGGATCATTGTATGGATACATCAAAGGAAAAGATTGAAGGCAATGCAACTTTTACAAATATTGAAGGCCAAGTGTTTTACAATGTGAAATGATCAAGATGTCCAAGAGGGGGGGTGTGGTGAATTGGGCTTCTCTAAAAATTTAAGCAACCTATAAGCCTCAATTCAACCCTTGTGCCTAATTGTGTTCTAGATAGCTACCAGATAAAAGTTTTGCAACTTAGTTCCAATCCTATTCTAGCATGGCAATTCTAGGAATGTAATGTGTTCAATTTAAATGCTAGAATGTAAAGGATGAGAGAAAGTGGAACGCCACGATGTTTTGCCGAGGTATCGGAGAGTCGTCACTTCCCACTAGTCATTGTTGGAGCACCCATGCACGGGTCTTGCTCCCCCTTGATCCGCGCAAGGATTAGGTGCTCTGTATGTGCTGATTCTTCGACACTCCATCATGGTGAATCGCCCACAATCACTCACAAGCTTAACACGAGTCACCCACAAGAACACCGGGTGATCTTCATGCCTCCAATCACCATTGAACCGTCTAGGTGATGACGATCACCAAGGTGTTGGCAATGAACTCTCACTTGACCCAAATAAGACTAAAGAGACTGGTGGATGCACACTTGAACTCATGATCTTACTAGATAAGGATCACTCAAGAAATCACTCAAATCTCAATTCGCTCTAGGCTCTTGCTTCTCCCTTGTATCACAAGGTGTTTCTCAGCTGAACAAATGGGCAAGAGGGCTATCTTGGGCGTGGTGGTGAAGTATATATACCCCCATCAAGTCCAAGAGTCGGGCACACAAAATAAACAGATTTCATGTGCACTGGACGCTCTTGATGTTGCATTGGACGCTCACACAGAGAGTCTAGTGCCTCACCAATGGCTAGCTGTGATTTGAAAACACTGCTCACACCGGATGCATAGGGGCGTCCGATGCCCCTTAACTGGACGCGTCCAGTGAGGGTTCTCTTTTGACATGCTATCTGGGTAAGGGAACGGATGCACCTGGAAGCGTCCGGTGCCAAGTCTGGTGCTCGACCCTAGACACGTGGCACGCTGGCTCATCACTGCACACACCGGACGCGTGAAAGGTCCTAATATGGCTAGAAGGGGGTGAATAGCCTATTTAAAAATTCTACAAACTCACTAGAGCAAGAAGTTAGTAAATAACAAAACAAAGCTTTTTTCTCTAGCTCTAATGGGGTTATTTCAAGCCACCTATCCAACAATTCTAGTTGATACGATTACTAGGCACACAAGAGCTATGTCACTACAAGCTACACTAGTGACCTATGCTACACAAGGCAAGACTAGAAATTAAACTAGTTACACTACTTTGCAGTAAGTAAATAGAGAGGAAGAAATATTTATACCACCGTGTAGGGGATGAACCAATCACCAATATATGAACAATCAAGCACCAGAAGAATGCCAATCAAACACAATTGAGACACTGATTTTTCTCCCGAGGTTCACGTGCTTGCCGGCACGCTACGTCCCCGTTGTGTCGACCAACACTTGGTGGTTCGACGGCTAAGAGGTGTAGCACGAACCTCGTCCTCACTAGGACACCGCAAGAACCTATCCACAAGTGAGGTAGCTCAATGACACGAGCAATCCACTAAAGTTGCCTTTGGCTCTCCGCCAGGGTAGGCACAAAAGCCCTCACAATCACTAGGAGATGGCCACGAACAATCACCAACTCGTGTCAATCCTCCTCCGCTGCTCCAAGCCGTCTAGGTGGCGGCAACCACCAAGAGTAACAAGAAAATTACAACCAAATCGATCCACAAGTGCCACTAGATGCAATCACTCAAGCAAATGCACTTAGAATCACTCCCAATCTCACAATGATGGTTAATCTATGAAGAAGATGAGTGGGAGGTGTTTGCTTAGGCTCACAAGAATGTCAAGTATGCTAGAATGCCAAGAGAGTAAGCCCCAAGCCAGCCAACATGTATTTATAAGACCCTCAAACAAATAGAGCCGTTGGCTCTTTCACTAGACAAAACACGGGGTCACCGGACGCACAGCAGGTGACCACCGGACGCTCAACCCCTACGTCCGATGCTCCAGATCCATCCATGTGTCAACTAATCAAATCTTACGTGTTGATCTCTAACGGTAATATTCGAACCACTGGACGCGTCCGGTACACACCGGACCCATACGCAGAGAGGTTGTTTATCGCGTGGGGTCACCGGACTCGCTCTGAGCATCCGGTGCTCTCAGTCAATCTCACTGCTGAAGTCAAGCCACACCAGACGCAAGAACAGGGTCTAGCGCACGTCCGATGCTTGGCGTCCGGTGCCCACAACTAACTTCACTAGACAGCACACCGGACGCGCAAGCTTAGCGTCCGGTGCCTGTAGTCAAAGCGTTTGGTGAGTGTTTTTCAGTGACAAACACTCCGGCGACTTCTCCAAATTTTCCACCGGCGCAATAGAAAATATGCATTCCATTTTCACAAAAGCGTCGAATCCTGCCTTGCAAGCTCGATGGGAGGGGGAGAGGAACCCAAACCCCTCTCTACCCTTCAAACTCCACCTTCTCAAAGTGTGCCAACACCACCATGTGTGTACCAACATGTGCAAGTGTGTTAGAATTTTCACAAACATTTTCTTCGAAGGAGTTAAGTTAGCTCACTAGGTTCTAAATGCATGCTCATGAACAATGACACCTAGTGGGACTTGATAACCGTTTGGCCAATTCCCCTCTTTATAGTACAACTATCTATCCTAAATGTGATCACACCCTCTATGGTGTCTTGATCACTAAAACTAAAACCCTAAGCAATACCTTTGCCTTGATCTCCATAGGGTTTTGTTTTTCTCTTTCTTCTTTTTTAAGATGAGCACTTGATCATCTTGTGGTCATCACCATCATCACCATGATCATCACTTGCTCCATGACTTGGCATGTACCAACCTCATTAAGTCTACACACACTTAGTATAAAGGTTAGTACTAGGGTTTCATCAATTATCCAAAACCAAACTAGGGCTTTCAACGTGCAAACAGTCCCACTACTACATCCGGTGCCCAAACATGACCAACACTTCATCGAATCATGAACTTTCCAAAATGAAGTTTGATCCTCTCGATCTAAGGACTCTCTCTGAGCTGCCTAGTGCTAGACTTGAAAAGTGTGCACCACACCTAAACCTAAAGCCTTTCCTATGTCAAGCTACCCATTTGTTGCCCCCTTAATAGTATGGTCAAAGGAAAACACAAAGTCCTAAACTACTCTAAGCACCCTTCAACTCCAAATGGTACTTAGACCTTGTCTATTCCTGACGATGTCCACCATCCTTTGAAAACCAAAATGATTTCCACCTTCAAGTGGGCACAAACTCAATAGCCCATTGATCTCCATTACCATGACCTAACTTAATTGATTAACGCTGTAAAACACACGTTAGTCATAGTAATCAACATTGTCATTAATCACCAAAACTCACTAGGGGCCTAGATGCTTTCAATATCTCCCTTTTTGGTGATTGATGACAAGAACCTTGAGTATGTGAAAGAGAATGAGGTTTTCAAACAACTTGGTTCATATAAACATGAGACAATAATAGCAAAAGGATTAGTCATGCTTATTATCAATCAAGCCAACATCCTGCATCCAAAGATATGAGTCGAGTGCAATAGGAGAAACAAGTGACTCATATGAAATTAGAGTAAAACACGGAAGCATATGAGCCAAAGTACATGACATATAGAGATAAACATTTAGCACACATGTCATGACTAGCATCCATCAAGCATCACAAAGGAGTATATCACACAATGCATAAAAGTAAATATGATGCATGAAGTATCACACAAAGAACCAAAAGACCCTCTCACTAGCTCCCGCTAAGTCTAACATACTCGCTCTATCTCCCCCTTTGGCATAAATGCCAAAAACCTAAGAGTATGTCGGTGGAGGCGGAGCAAACGAGTCACGAGGAACGGCCTCAAATTGAGTCAAGTCAACATCAGAATCCTCATTGGTCAATCTCTGGGAAGCTGTGCTAGGCTGAGCATCTACCTAACCCTCATTATCAACACGTGTAGGTGAAGCGGTCTAGGTCAGCCTAAAGACTCTGGAGCTACCTGCTGTGCTGTCTTGGTGTCTACCTATGGCTCAACTCTGGTGGAGGTGTCTAGCATAGACTCTATAGCTGTCGCTGGGGCCTCAAGTATAGTAGTCTAGACAAGCTGCTCAAATGAAGCCACTAAGGAGGACAGAAGCTCCATAGTAGTAATAAGAGTTGTCGAGGTCGTTGGAGCATGCTGTGGTGGAGGTGTCGGCAAACCAGTGAGCTCACTGAAAGTAAACGACAACCCCTATCCTGCTGAAGTGTCACTCGCTAAGTACAACTCAGTGTGTGTCTGAGGCATAAAACTCGTATGAAGCAGAGTGATCTGAGGTGTCTACCCAAAGCTTGTGGAGATTGCACCCTGAGAAACCTGGTGCGGTGGGGTCGGGAAAGGCTGACTCTGTGGTAGGAGCTGAAGCTGCTATCGAGTCTGACTCTAAAGCCCACCGAGCTATAAAGCTAGAGTCATGGTGGTGGAAGGACCGATAGGTGAAACACCTATAAGCTGAGACTACGGAATTGTGACCCCTATCACTACCACTAAAGCTACTAGAAGTAGCTCTAGGTGTAGGCGCTGGAGCTAGTGCTCGTGGTGCTGGTGCTGCCATGGGTGCTCTCAAGTCAACATGGGTCCTCACCATCTGACAAAGGTGATAGTGAGGAAAGACAGTGACAGTGTTAGTCAACTCTCACTGGATCTGGGGAGGAAGTGGATCAGCATGCCCCCGAAGAATCAGAAAGGTAAGCCAATGGGCATATGGGAGCTGACGACGACCTTTGAAACCCTCAGCAATCATGTCCTCAGTCTTTGAGACTATGAAATCCCACACATCAAACTTTCTCTAAGAGACTAGATGAGCTACTAACCGATGCTGTATGCGAGTGAAGCCCTCGTGGAAGCATGGCCTAGGAAGTAGTGTCTTCCTCATCACAATATCAAGAATGCGAGTGTGGGGAGTGAGAGAAGGCAGTGCACGACTGGAACCCTCAGTGAAAGGAGGTTGGTAGCTAGGAGCAACAAACTCAACTAAGGGAAGCGAGCCAACTTGAGGGCAAAGAGGAGGCTCAATCCCTAAGTAGCACAACTCATGAATCCTCATCTTAGACACCTAAAGTCCCAAAGTCTCTCTGGCACACTAAGCAGAAACTTTGTAGTCTGTCCCTGCAAGTGCATAGTGGATAAAGTTGTGATTGTGAGAGATCCACATGGTAGCATAGAACTCTCTAACCCACTCATCTACATAAGTGCCTGGAAGTGCAAGTAAGCTTACTAGTCCTGGAAGGTAGGTCAAGAAGGGTCGAATATCCTACCCAGCAATGTTGGCCAAGTACTCAAGATCAACTATCCTCTACTCTCTAATCTGAGCCTCACTATTCACATATGCCATATACATGTCCTCCTAAACAAGTG
Organism: Sorghum bicolor; assembly: GCF_000003195.3. Lineage (NCBI taxonomy): Eukaryota > Viridiplantae > Streptophyta > Magnoliopsida > Poales > Poaceae > Sorghum > Sorghum bicolor. The sequence goes on from NC_012877.2 coordinate 19,830,989, forward strand.
TGTAGAACCTAGGTGACGCTCTCTCGTGAACCAAGTGTGAACCTGTGGTGGTGAGGAGCTAGGTGGTGGTCGAGACTGGCGCTGCGTGGTAGGGCTAGGGGTGGCCTGAGCATGGACACGAGTCGACTGCCTGAGTGGCTGCTCCTCTAGCTGCTCTGGCTTTGCTGGCTCCTGAGTCTCAGTGCTAGACTCTCCCTTTGAAAGACAGACCTGACATCCTACAACTATAACTATGCGTGGAGGAGAACTAGTCAAATGTTGCTCAAACTCAAGAACACTACATCACTATGCAGACAAAAGCTCAGACCCAATCCTCAGTGCACCTCTGCGACAACATGCCTTGGCTGACTTAGCTGCGGCTGCAAATGCCCTAGCCATCTCAGTGTCTCTGTCAGCTATCTTCCTCTTCTTAGTGACCACTTTCTTTCCCTTCTCAATAGCTGTGAGATGGCAGGGTCTGTCATCACCACCGTCACCTCCTTGTAAGTGCATTCGCCCCCGGTGTGGGTTTTGATAATTGATGATAATCAAATTAGGAACTAACATGTCTGTCAAGTGTAATCTACAAGTGTTAGTTCATTGATGGAATCAAACAAACACATTTGGTGAATCACAGCACCCCAAAAATTTCATCTTTTGAGTGACATTTCAACTCAAGAAGCTACCTAGTTTTATTTCTTGTTTGAGTTATAGGAAACACTGCACTATCAAGAGGGATGCAAATTGAGTTGGTAAGATGAGGATAAGGGTGCTCAGGTCAACTTAGCTTTTGCGCTTGAGAGACACACTTGCACGCACGAACAACTAGGAAGTTTCTTCTCTGTCAGGGTGAGCCGGTAGTACCGGCCCTCAGGGTCGGTGGTACCGGCAGTGCCAGTTCTTCTCCTGAGTTTTTCGAGAAAATGAACTACCGGTAGTACCGGGCTTTCACCGGTGGTACCGGTGAAACGCCGATAGTACCGGCAGGCCAAATTCTCGCAAATCTACTGAATGCAGGAATTTGAACTGCCGGTGGTACCGGCTTTCCACCGGTGGTACCAGCGCTGGCCGGTGGTACTAGCTCAAGGCCGGTAGTACCGGTAGGCCTTTTTCTCGCATCTTCCACAGTCTTTTCCCGTTTAGATCTGAGGTCACCGGTGGTACTGGTGGTTGCACCGGTAGTACCGGCAGGTGTTCTGTACTCTAGTATAAATAGCTCTCTCCTCTTTTCTAACCGTTGGCTTGCTCATTCTAGCTATTCCACATCTGAGAAAACAGTCCTCAAGCTTTGTCCCACCCACTCTCTCTCCCTCTTGCTCCTAGACTTCACGTCTTGAGAGATTCGAGCTAGAGAAGTGAGATCAGAGAGTTGTGAGCTTCGATCTGTGACTTGAGCACTCGGTTCCTCGTCTTGCCGGTTTGGTTTGTATTTGTTACTCTTGGGTTCTTGGAACCCTAGCCGGCTAGGCGTTCTTCGTGGTTGCCCGTGTTGATTCATTTGTGAGGGCACCCCGAAGTGTTTGTATTACCCATTGATTCTTAGTGGAAACATCAAGCTAACCTTTGTGGTTGCTTGAGGAGGAGACCTAAGTGGTCAGACCTTCGTGGTCACCTGAACAACCGGGACGTAGGATTGGGGCAATTGTCCACACCTCAATTGGAGGGGCGCCTTCTATTATATAGGGCCAACTGGCCTTTACAAGGCAAGGGTGATTCCCTTGATTTACATCTGATTTAGATCTCCTAATTATAGTAACTAAATCAGTGATTTACATCTGCTAATTATAGTAACTAAATCAGCTATCTCTGATTGGTTTACATCTGCTAATTATGGCAATGATATGCTGCAGCATATGGTAAGGGGCTGCGGCATATTCTATTGCCTAACACCCGGCCGCAGTCGCAGCGGGAGGCTCCCGGACGCAAAGGCTGGATCGAAACTCTCGAAAGAGTGCTGTCGGAAGCCCTTTAGTCATGATGTCAGCGAACTGATGAGAGGAGGGTACATGGAGAACCCAAATTTCACCAAGGGCCACCTTCTCGCGGATGAAGTGAATGTCGATCTCGATGTGCTTCGTTCACTTGTGGTGGACGGGGTCTGCTATCATGTAGACAGCGCTGATGTTGTCGCAGAAGACAACGTTGGTGTAGGGCAGCTGAATATGGAGCTCCTGGAGTAACTGTCGAAGCCAGCAGCATTCAGCTACAACGTGAGCCATAGCCTGATATTCTGCCTCTACGCTTGAGTGGGACACCGTGGTCTGGCGCTTGGAGGACCAGGAAACTAGATTGTCACCGAGATAGACACAGAAGCCGGAGGTGGATCATCAAGAGTCTATATAGCCTGCCCAGTCAGCATCAGAGTAGGCAGTCAGCTTGTCGATGGAGCCGGTGCCAATGTGAAGACCCGAGGAGAGAGTCCCCTGGACGAAGCGTAGGATGCGCTTGATGAGCGCACAGTGAGGCTCGCGCGGGGCGTGCATGAAGAGGCACACCTATTGAACAGCATAAGCCAGATCAGGACGAGTCAACGTCAGGTAGTGGAGAGCCCCCGCCAGCCTCCTGTACTCAGATGCGTCCTTCTCGGACAGTAGAACCCCGTCGGTCGCGGATAGCTTGGCATGAGTGTCAACAGGTGTCGATGTTGGATGACACTCAGCCATGCCCGCACGCTAAAGAAGCTCGACGTCCTACTGTCGCTGTGAGAGGAAGAGGCCATCAGAGGAGCGTGTGACGGCGATGCCGAGGAAGTGGTGGAGGGCGCCAAGATCTGTCATGGCGAACTCAGAGCTCAGTCGAGCCATAATGTGCTGAAGGAGCGTCAAGGACGAAGCAGTGAGGACGATGTTGTTGACGTACAATAGTAGGTAGGCGAGGCTCGTCCCTTCTTATAATATGAAAAGGGACGTGTCGGAGGTGGAGGCAACAAAGCTGAGCTGCCAGATGAAGGTGGCGAAGCGCTGGTACCAAGCCCGCGGAGCTTACTTCAGTCCATACAAGGACTTCAGCAGATGGCAGACGTGATCTGGTGCGCCAAGGTCGACGAATCCTGGCGGCTGCTGACAGTAGACGGTCTCCTTGAGGTGTCCGTGAAGAAAGGTGTTCTTCACGTCTAGCTAGTGAATCGGCCTGGCACGGGATGTGGCGATGCTGAGTACAGATCGTATGGTGGCCGGTTTGACAACCGGGCTGAAAGTCTCGTCGTAGTCGATGCCCTCGCGCTGGGGGAAGCCTCGGACATCCCAGCGAGCCTTGTGGCGAGCGAGGGACCCATCGACATGGAACTTGTGCCGGAACATCCACTTCCCCGTCATGATGTTGGCGCTGGGGGGACGCGGAACGAGCTGCCAGGTGTTGTTGTCGATGAGGGCTTGGTACTCATCCATCGTTGCAGCACGCCAGTTGGCGTCGGCCAGAGCGCTGCGGTAGTTCGTTGGGATCGGCGATGGTGAGGAAGATGTGGTTGCCGCCAACCCTTCAGAGCTGACGCGAGGGATTGCATCCGTCATGTTACGGGTAATGCGTGGCAACGGTGGTAGTGGCGGCGGTGGTGGTGGCGTAGCAGTAGAGGTTGCCGGTGCCGGTGAGGGCGCCGTCGGTGGCGCCGGGGCGTTAGGAGGGACTGCTGGGGCAGCCGCTTCGCCCGAGGCTCGAGGCGGGGGCGGCGGACTTAGACCTATGGAAAGGGAACCACGCTGGGTCCACGCGGGGGCACGTGACCACGCCCACCTGGTGTCAAAGGAGGCGATCCATGTGATGCCGCAACGTCAGAGTGTGGCTGCTCAACATCCGAGGGGGATGGAGTAACCACGGGCGTAGAAGAGGAAGTCCCACCTGCAACAACAGTAGAGCAAGGCACCGAAACCATATCATCGTCCAGGAGAAAGTCGTGAGATGCGGGGGAGGAGGCGTCTGAGGTGGCTGCAAAGGGAAAAGTGGTCTCATCAAATATTACATGGCGAGAGATGATGATGCGACGTGTTGATAGGTCGGGGCAGCGGTAACCTTTGTGTGAGGGGGGATATCCGAGGAAGACGCATGCCGTGGAGAGAGGGGCGAGCTTATATTTAGAGGTTGCTTGCATGTTGGGGTAACAGAGACACCCAAAAACATGCAGATGGTTATAGGTTGGTGGCTGATTATGCAGACGAGTATATGGAATAGCATGTTGAATGGAGGAGGATGGGCGCCTATTATGGAGGTAGCAAGCTGTCAGGAGTCCCTCGGCCCAATATGCGGGAGGCAGGGAGGCGTGGAGCAGCATGGTACGAATGGAATTGTTGAGGGTGCGGATGATGCGTTCAGCTTTGCCATTTTGGGATGATGTGTAGGGACAGGAGTAGTGGAGGTGAGTGCCTTGAGCAGCGAAGAATTTAGTGGTGGCAGTGTTGAGGAATTCAGTCCCATTATCAGCCTGAAAGCATTTTATGGGAAAGCTGAATTGTGTTTTGGCGAGCGCAGCAAGTTCAACTAAGTGTTGGTGGACCTCTGATTTTTTTCAGAGCGGAAAAACCCAACAGTAGTGGCTATAATCATCTAAACATACCAAGTAGTATGAAAAACCAGACAGACTATTGACGGGGGAAGTCCAAACATCACAGTGAACAAGTTCGAAAGGGGCATGAGTTATGGACTGGGAAGAACTGAAAGGTAGACGCGTATGTTTGCCTATCTGACAAGAGTGACAAAGGAAGTGGTCTACTTTATTACAGGAAACAACATGCAATTTATTGGGGCGCTCTAGAGCAGCGGGTGCAGGATGGCCGAGATGTTGATGCCACAGAGTCGACGAAGCAGCCAGGAGAGCATGAGGTGGAGCGGCAGCTGTGGAGGCAGGCATAGTTTATAGGTCCCTATCGCAGTTACAGCGGAGAATCATGTGTTCCGTCCTGAGATCCTTAACAGAAAAACCATGTGCGTCAAATTCAAAGGAGCAGCTATTGTCACGAGTGAATTGATGGACAGAAAGCAGGTTGCGTACTATGGATGGTGCAACAAGAATATTATTAAGAGCAAAGTTTGTGGTAGGTGTGGGAACGATGGAGTGACCTCTAGACGTGTCAGGAATACTGGTGCCATTACCTACTGTTATTGAGGAGATGGAGGAGGGGAGACGTTGGGTGAGCATACCAGCCGAGGAGGACATATGTGTGGAGGCGCCGGAGTCAACTATCCAGTCACCCGGTAGTTGCATGTTCTGCAGGGCAGCGATGAGGCCGGCTGCATCCCAGGTGCTGGTGGAGGTGTTGGAGCCGCTGGAGGAGGTCTGGAGCGGAGCGAAGGCGGTGTTAGCCTATGGGGGAGGCCCTAGTATGCCCGAGCTGCGCCCATCCTGGCCACCAGGACCTCCAAAAACGCCAGAACCGCCCTGGCGGCGCTATCCAGGAGGAGTGACACGCTCTCCAGGGGCCACACGTTCGCTGGTCTAGGGATTGAAGCCCCAGGGAACGTGCTTATTGGTGCTGGTGCCGCCGGAGGTGCCGCCGGAGGACTGCTGGCCACCCTTCTTGGTGTTAGGGCGCCGGTCGCCCTACAGCTGCTGCTGCTGGTGACCGCCAAGAGATGAGGCAGCAGCCAGGAGTGCGGTGGTGGCGCGCACCTTTTCCTCGTTCTGCAGGCGCAACTCTTTGAGGACGAGCTGGTGCCAGGCGGTAGCGAGGGTGAGGGGCTGTGTCCCGGCGATGTTGTCGGTGACATTGGAGTAGACCTCGTTGAGCACTCGCAGTAGGTTGAGGATGAGGTTGGGTTCAGAGACGGGCTGCCCAACGTCGCGCAGTTCGTCGGCCTTCTCCTTCATGCGAACGCAGTAGGCATCAATGGACAGATCCCCTTGAGTCATCAAGTGGAACTCGTGATTCAAGAAGATGGCGCGAGGAGCCTTGTTCGCCTGGAACACGATGCTGATGGCCGCCCAAAGGGCGCACGGCATCTACGTGTCGTCGGTCATGGCGAGATTGAGGATGGCATCAGAGACGGTGCTGTACATCCACCCGCGGACGCAGAAGTCAGCCTGCAGCCAGGACGCGTCGGGAGTCGAGGTGGAGGCAGCAGCGAGGTGATGCTGCAGCCCAAACTTGCCACATGTGTCCACGAACGCCGTCGACCACTTGGTGAAGTTGGAGGGCTTCAACTCAAGGGTCATGGGGACGTGGAGCTTGATGTTGACGGTGGCAAAGGGGGAGATTGTAGGAGCAGCATCGCTGGTGAGGTTGCCGCTGGTGGCAGAGGAGAGGGATGATTTGGTTCCCATGGGAAGGGGAGGAGAAGGTCGGCACCTAGGAGGAGATCGAGATTAGAATGAGATCAAGGCTTGAACTCGTGATACCATGTAGAAGATTAGGATTGGGGCAATTGGCCACACCTCAATTGGAGGGGGCGCCTTCTATTATATAGGGCCGACTGGCCTTTACAAGGCAAGGGTGATTCCCTTGATTTACATCTGATTTACATCTCCTAATTATAGTAACTAAATCAGTGATTTACATCTGCTAATTATAGTAACTAAATCAGCTATCCTTGATTGATTTACATCTGCTAATTGTGGCAATGATATGCCGCAGCATATGGTAAGGGGCTGCGGCATATTCTATTGCCTAACATGTAACACCCCAGTGTTATGGTTGCATCAAGCATGTGCATAGCATGAGCATCATCATTTACTCAAAGCATATCATGATCATCATCTATCTTGAGCCATGTCATTCTATGCAAAAATGTGTTTTAAATTGCTTAAGTAGGCTTCCTATGCTTATGTTTGAGTGAACAATGCTTGTGTTTGTGCTTAATGCCTTGGTAATTAGTTTATCTATGCTTAACTTAATCTTGGGAACAATCTTCATGTTGATCACTTTTCCAAAATATGCTTTTAAGTCATACTTATGAAAATAGACCCTAGAAACCTCTTTTGCTTAGGATTTTAAAAAGTGTTTCATAAAATGTTTGCATGTCAAAACTTTCTACAGCAAAGTTGTAGCAAATTTTATAAGGAACAAAAGTTGTTTTATGGCCATCTCATGAAAATGACCACAAATAGCTCAAAAGTGACCTACAAGGCAGATTTGGGGCTGTTTTCAACACTTAGAAAATTTTCTAAGTCTTGGAACGAAACCAGTTTGCTTGATTGATTTTGAAAACTTCATAACTCTCAATCCAAGCCGATCTAGCTCTTGCTCCAGTTGACAAAGTTGTAGATCTCGCTTAGTTCTCCAAGTTTGTCAACTACGCCATCTTCTAATTCGCTCTGGTTTGGGAGATAATCGCCGGTGAAGTGGCTCTGTCAGACCAGCACCCTTTCTTCTGAATCGAGTCTGAGCTCGTCGACGTGGCCGACCGCCGGCAGAGCTCCGTCGCCATTTGTCGACCGCACGCCGCTCCTGGCCCCGCTTGTCAGCCCTCGTCGTGTGCATGACCTCCACGGCGACGTCCCGAGCGAAGTGGACGCGTCCACTCGCTCTGCCTCGCCCTCCTTCGCCTGAAACTCGCCCGCAGCGAGCTCTCCGCCGCGAGCTCACTCCGGCGAGCTCGTGTGCGCTCCTCACTGCGCCTCCATCCACCAAACTCCACCCAAAGCTCCACCGTGAGCCGCTCTCCAAGCTCCACCCTCTAACTCGCCGAGAAACCCACCGGTGAGCCGACATTCCCTTCTTCCCCCAAATCGGTTTGCCGTGACCTTCTTCTCCGGCGAACTAAAATGCCGAGCGCTGTGAGGCTTCTCATCGTCTTTGGTTAGGTCCTAGAGGTAGCTTAGGTCCTTAGCGAGCTTTTGCGCCACCTGGTGGACGCTCTACCGGGTTCTCCGTCGCCGGACACGGTGCGCAGCGCCGCCGTGCTTCCGCCGGAGTTGGGTGCTCTCGTGGCCAGCGCGTTCCACGGGGATCCAGGCCAAGCCGCGCACCTAGGAAGCTTCGCCGTAGTCCGCTGGTGCTGTAGAAGGCCTTAGGTCGCACTCTACCGGCCTGAGGGCTCCGGCGTAACGCCGAGCACCTCCGCCGAGCCGCCATTGTCGACGGCGAGCCTCTTCCGGTGGCTCCGCCGTGGGAAAAGTGGGGTCAATCGAGTCGTTAGGGTTTGGGGATCACGCTGATGCCCTTGGCTTGGCCGGAGACCTCGCCGTCGCGGAGAAATCGCCGGCGAAAGTCGCCTCGGCCGCGAGGAAGAAGAGCCTGACAGATGGGACCCACTGTCAGCGACTCTCTCTTTCCCTCCTTTTCTTTTATTCAAAATCCTGATTTTTGGCTTTCTTGCAAAAATCATATCTCCAGTTTCTGAGATCCAAAAATTGTGAAACAAATTTTTGTGGAGTTTCTTGAGATGGCTAGTATTTAATAAAAATATAAAATGAATCATGTTTTCTGAGAAATCATTTATTAAGGATTTAATCTTGTTATTTATGGAAAAATGCATATCTCTTGTTATACAGCTTAGTTTGCTTTGAAAATTTTATGGTATCCTTTGCATGGCATTAGAGTGCTCTGATAATTATTTCATGATTTTTAGAGCACTGCAGTTGGGATACGTAATTTGTGTTTGAGATATGGCTTGTTTCTTTAAATAAATCATATAAAATAATTGGTGCTTATGCTGATGTTCTACTTTGGTGGTAAGTTTGTTTATGGTACTCCTAAGATGTAAATAATCTGAAATCTGTTGTTTAACACCATATAAGTATTGTTTCTAAATTGATGAAATAAATGCCTTGATACGTGTTAAATACATATCTTTATTTTGGTATGTGCAATTGCTGTGAAATTTTTATGGTGATACTTTGATGGTGTCCTTGTGCTTCTGTAATTTTTGTAGATTTTTTTGAGCATTTGAACTAGTATCTTGTAATTATGCTCTTATTTAGAGTTAATTAATAAATGCCTTGTTAAATAAATGTTTTGGGGTTTCCATCTGATGATCTGGTAACCTTGTAATATGTTTGTGCTCATAGGCCATGTGGTTGGCATGGTTTGTGTCTTGATCATGTCATTAAATAATTAACTATAGGGTTAAATGCTGTTCTGGACAGCAAGGTAGCAATTTGGTTATTACTTAATGATAACTTGACTTTCTGTGGAACTTGTCTAAAGCAAAGATGTTCCAAACTTGTTGAACTAACTATGGTTTAAATTTGAGGTCGTTTGGCCAAATAGTTTAAAAGTTATAGCTGTTTCAAGTTGGGTTCCAGGAATAGGTGTTCTCTGTTTTTCTGGGACAGAACCTGGAACTTTGTTTAAATGACCAGTCTCATTTATGAATCTTGCTGTCATGTTTAAAGATTAATTGTAGACAATTTCATAAGCTTTCCAGAATGTCCTTACTCATGTTTGTTGGACCTGCCTATCTTTAGTTATGATTTATTTACTGAGCCTCTCTGTTTGTGTGTTTGCTGCCTTAGTGTCTTGAAAGGTTTTGGGTTATGTTAACTTGTTCAATTATGCGAGTTAGTATAACTTTTGTCCGTAAATGAGTGTCCAGTGAGTTGCTTGTGTCATTAAGCATTCATCATTAGCATGTGCATTATCTTATCGTTCGAGCATGCAATAGGTGCACCGGACGTGGCAGTTTCCTTCGAGCTCCAAGCGAATCCCGAAGGTCAGGAGGGCAGCCAGGAGGTGGAGGTCCAGCAAGCCGGACTCGAGGAGCCCGAAGAAGAAGTTGAGTGCCCGAATCACGAGCCGGCATCGTTCGTGAAAGGCAAGCCCCGGAGCATTCTAAGTCTCCTTCTATTTTCGAAAGTTTACTTAATATGTTATACCTATTGATGCATTAAGTCTAGGAGTTGTGATGAAACTGCTGCTGCATTCTACTCTATCCTTGTCCAGAGAACTCACCCTCCCTGGTTGTAGAGTTAGGATCGAGTAGCAGCTTAGATATGCTTTAATCGGTAGAAGTCGGGTGATATCCTGTCATCCGCGCGATATAGGGTTATGTCGGATCACGATGGTCTATATGTGCTATCGTGGATGGAACCTGATTAAAGTGACTTAAGCCGGGCGGAGTTTGGCAAGTTTGTAGTAACTCCGTCTGTGGCAGCTAAGGACTGATCGTTGTACGTCCTCTTGTCATGTTGAACGCATGCCTAACACTTAGTTGGCCGGATAACTCGTTCCGACCGCGAAGCCGAGTAGTATGACTCAGGCCGAAAGACCGGCAAGTATAAAGTGCGCACTACCGGAGGAAGTGCGGTGTGCGGGGGACCATTGGCGTAAGTCCAAAGGCAGGTGAGTTAAAATTCCTGACCTCCCTGGCAGAGTGGTAGCCCTGGGAGTGCGGCGCTGATCGGAACCGCGATTTCTGAGTTGTACCAAAGGTGACCCGTGGGCTCTCCGGCAGGGGATGCCTGGGTGAGTGCTAGGAATAATCCTCCAGCTGGATAGGAATTCGATTCGAATCGCCGTCTCTCCCGGTTAGTGAGAACTTGACAGAGCAGCGGCAAACGTAGCATTCACTAATGAATTTGGTTCATGATAATGGTGATAGCAAGAAGAACATATGATGAATTTGATATGGTTATTATTGTTTGTAATAATCAAGTGATGTGTTGTAGTACATGTGCTAATCTAGTGGTAGGCTGATGATAAATAAATATGATGCTCTTAAAATAACTTAGTTGTAAGTTAAGCTTTTGGCAAAAGGTGAGTCAACCAACTCCACCTAAGATTTAGCCTTGCATGATCCTTGGTGTCTTTTGTGTTTTACTAGACGGGTAAGTGTAGCTGAGTACATCCTCGTACTCAGGGTTTTTTCCCACCTGTTGTAGATGATATCTTCTATGACGGTTTCTGCAAGACCTGTCTCCATCCCGCTGGGGATGAGGACTAACCGTTGGGCACGGTTCTCTACTCTTCTCGTCTATGATGCTTTTGGAAGGATGGCATAGACTCTGGCCGTAACAAAACTTGTGAACTGAACTTTGAACAAGTGTGTGTAACTATTTTGCTTCCGCTACTTCAAACTTGGGTTGTAATAACTTAATGACTCCGATGTGGTGCCGCTTCATCGGCAATGACTGACTATGTAACATTCATTGTGTTTATGTTGAACTATTACGATCTTGGTTTGTTGCGAGTTGGTTTGAAGTCCTTCGTGATTTCGATTGACTACCGGGATTATATGGGCTCAAGTTTAGAAACTTGATTGTTTGACGATCGTTTCTGCACTTGAACTCTTATAATTTGGTCGGTTCTGTGACAGCTGGCATCGGAGCAAGTTCAGCATTATAAATGCAGCGTTTGTGTATTTAAAACAAAAGAGTTTTAAATAAAATACTGTAAAACAAATAATTAAGTTATGCCAGTGGTCGAATCCTCCTTGCCCACATAAGGACTATAGGTGGCTATTTAAGTACTGACTTGGGGGGGGTTTATTTATGCATCTCCAGCAGTACTCAGGTATGGATGTGTGATGACCGCACTATGCTACCCTGTGGTCTAATGGTGGAGGTAGCCTTCATATGTGAATTAGCCACATATGTCGCTAGATTTAAATTATGTAACGTCGCACCTACGCTCGGGTAAGTGTGAGCTGTGAGAGCATGATCGTCCAAACGGCGGTCTAGGGGAGTGTTCGCGGTGGTTTTCTGGAGTGGTTACATGTCGAAACCATGAAACCACGAAAGAATCTTAATTGGGGAGCATTTAATTTCTCGGGTAGTTGTGGTGTAATTGTTTGGGGCATGTTGGGCATGTCTGAGCAATGTGCACTTAGTTTACTGCTTTCTTGAGTGATATATATTGGGAACTGTTGGGCTGAAATGAAGTTTTCTGCAGGTACTCTAACAGCGCACGTGTAAACCGATAGTTACCATATCGAGAGACGAATGTATGCCACCGTATATCCGTTAGAATATTAATTTTCTAAGTTTGTGATGACGTACGGTTCGTGCATGCATCATGTCGCATTCATACATACATTCTGTCTACTCCTTCCCTTACAATTTCGTCCCTTTTCAATAAATGAATGATTGCTTAACTAATCCTCTGTTACCCATGGTGTTCCTATTCCCTTCCACAGATGGACGCACCCGCTTTACCTCATCCCAGTGACACTTTCTTCCACGAGTTTGGCACTCCTACCCTGCTCTGGAGAGTGTTACGGACTGTTGGGTATACTGAGCCACCTCAGTATTCTTGGTGGGAGATGGAGAGCACAGGAGGGATCCAGTGGTTTGCTGTGCAGGGAGTTGTCCCTCCACATGGGGACAAGCCTGCATGGACAGGCTGGACTTGCAGCTCTGATGGGCAGACTCCTTGGGAGGCAGCTCAGGTTGCAGCCCAGACTATCCTGCTCGATATCTGTCAGAGGTGTGGTGACGAGCTGATGGGAGGACCAGCGGCCTCCATTCCTAGTGCTGACCCAGCAGCCGCGGAATGGAAACAGGCTGATGGTTGTGCTTTGGTTCGAGGCAGGGGAGAGAGAGCTGAGAGTTCTAGTCCTGCTATGAGTGCTATGATGGCTGTGCTCAAGCTGATTAGTCAGCGAGAGGGCACCTATGCACAGGTGATGATGGCTGTTCGCAGGGCCCAGGAGATGCAGCGAAAGGCTGAAAGGCGTGCTCGCAAGTTTCGCAAGCAAGCTAGACTCCTGGAGCAAGCTCAGAAGGACTGCAATGACTGGGAAGACATTGCGGAGTATCGTAGGCAACAGTGGGTGAAGGCCATCAGAGAGAGAGATCATAAGCAGGATCAGATGAGCCAGTTAGCTAGAGAGAAGGAGACCTTGCAGGAGCGCTTGGTGCAGCTCACCTGTGAGAGGGATACTGCACTCCGTGTGTCGGAGAACAGGCGCCAAGCATGGGAGATGCACCGAGTTCAGTCGCTTGAGCGGGAGAACTATCTGCAGGATCAGATTGAGGCTGGTCTTGTGGAGATTCACCGTCTCAACAACTTGCTACACCCTGTTCCTCGCCATATACCCGTGTATCCCGAGGTAGGACCTCAGGTGATTGTGGCCGATGATGATGGTATGGAGGTCGATGGACCAGCAGCGGCTGCACCACTTTTACACGAGGACGTGGAGGACGAGGAGCTTGAGCCGGTTAGCGACGAGGATGGAGAGGCGATCTTCGACGCTGACTCGGACGACGAGCCTGGAGTGTAGGGAGTAGTGGGTAGTGTGACCCAAGGATCTTTTGTAGTATGCCAGTCGGCTGTGGTGCTTTTGTAACCATGTTGTAATCCGAAACTTTGACCTTGACTCATGGCATGTACTGTGTTGGTGTAATAACTTTATGGACCCTATGTGCAGTCTTTATGATCGTTATGTTATGCCGATGTTTTCCGTTGTGGTGCGTATTGCGGATGTCTGTGTCATGTGTTGGATTGGTGATGTTGTTTTGTGGAATGGAATTGTTGTGCCTTTCTGTAAAGCTATTCTCTCGAATACTTTCAGGCATGAATATAAGTTCTTCTACGGCAAATCTTGTCATCATCAATACTCACTGACTGTGTCTTTACAGATGTCTCGTGGCACCCGGGGTGCGGAACAGCGTGCAAACATGAATCCACCACCTCCTCCTCCACCACCAAATCCAGCTGAGCTGATGCAAATGATGGTGGCAAATCAGAGGATGCTCACAGAGACCATCAATCGTATGGCAAATCAGGGTGGCCGTAATGCACAGGAAGGGCCAGCTCCTAACCAGTACAGTAGCTTCAAGGACTTCATGGATACGAAGCCCCCACCTTTCAGAGAAGCTGAAGAACCCCTTCAAGCTGAAGAGTGGCTGAATACGGTGGAACAAAAGTTTCGCCTACTTCGGTTGACTGAAGGTTTGAAGGCGGAGTATGCAGCTCACCAACTGCAAGGACCGGCAGGCATCTGGTGGAATCAGTACCGGGAAGCTCTACCGGCTGACACGGTGATTGATTGGAATCTTTTCCGTGAGGCTTTCAAAGGGCATTTCATTCCTCCGGGTGTTATGGAGATGAAGCACACCGAGTTCATGCAGTTGACTCAGGGCAACAAGACTCTGAAGGAGTATTTGCATGCTTTCAATCACTTGTCTAGATATGCTCCTGAGTTTGTGAACACGGAGGCGAAAAAGATCGCTAGTTTCAAGCGGGGTTTGGGTCCCAAATTGCTGAAGACTATGGGCCGCTCTAAGTGTGCAACTTTCAATGAGTTTGTCAGTGATGCTCTCACCCAAGAGAGCTATAACACTGTGTACACTGCGACCAAGACTCGCAAGAGGGCTTTTGAGGCCAGTGCTGGGTCATCTCAGTTCAAGGCTCCCGTGGCAGCTAAGCCACCATTCCGTGCTCCAACCCCCAACCAGCGATACCGCCCTCCGGTGAGGAAGAATCAGGCAAAGACGGGTTTTCGCAAGGGGTACTCTATTGCTCTTCCTAGGGGCAACACGGGTCCCAACTATACCAAGACTCCACCTGCCAACCGTCCGTGCTGGAACTGCAATCAGACCGGGCATTGGCAGAGCAACTGTCCTTACCCGCCAAAGAAGGGCAACCAGGGGAACGTCCGTCAGGGGCGTGTTCATTACACAACTGTGGAGGCAATCCCTGCTGGTGAGGTAGTCACGGCTGGTAAGTTTCTGGTCAATCAACATGATGCACTTGTGCTTTTTGATTCTGGAGCATCGCATTCGTTTGTGAGTTCTGAATTTGTATCTAAACATAGCATCAAGACCATCACACTTGATAAGGGCAGTTATTGTATTAGTGCTGCGGGAAATGATATTTCCACCAATCAAGTGGTTTTGGGGGCAACTCTGGAGATAGGAGGCCGTCAGTTTCTTGCTGATCTGGTTGTTCTACCCGGTGTGGGCATAGATGTAATTCTGGGGATGAAGTGGATGAGTGGTAATGGAGTTCTTATAGACACCACCACTCGTGTAGTGATGTTGAAAGACCCAAATACCAAGGAGGCATTTCTAGTGCAACTCCCTCATGATATTCAAATCCGTAGCACTGTGAATGCAGTTACATCTAAGGCTATTCAGGATATTCCGGTGGTGTGTGAGTTTCCGGATGTTTTTCCTGATGATCTACCCGGGCTTCCTCCTGATCGGGATGTGGAGTTCAAAATTGAATTGATTCCAGGCACCGCTCCTATCTCTAGAAGACCTTATAGGATGCCGCCCAATGAATTAGCTGACCTTAAGACCCAACTAAATGAGTTGTTGCAGAAGGGTCTTATTCGTCCTAGTTCATCTCCTTGGGGTTGTCCGCCTATCTTTGTGAAGAAGAAGGATCAATCTTTGCGCATGTGTGTGGACTATCGTCCCCTAAATGCGGTGACTATCAAGAACAAATACCCTCTTCCTCGCATTGATATCTTGTTTGACCAGTTGTCCAAAGCTAAGGTATTCTCCAAGATCAATTTGCGATCTGGGTACCATCAGATCATGATCTGTCCCGAAGATATACCTAAGACGGCTTTCTCGACGAGGTATGGGTTGTATGAGTACCTTGTCATGTCCTTCGGCCTTACAAATGCACCTGCTCATTTCATGTATCTTATGAATTCGGTGTTCATGCCCGAATTGGACAAGTTTGTGGTGGTCTTCATTGATGATATCTTGGTATATTCTTGCAATGAAGAGGAGCATGCAGAGCATCTGCGTGTAGTGTTGTCGCGTTTGCGCGAACATCAGCTTTATGCAAAGTTTAGCAAATGCGAGTTTTGGCTAAAGAAAGTACCTTTCTTGGGCCATGTCTTATCTGAAGAAGGCATATCGGTGGATCCGGCTAAGGTGCAAGAAGTGCTGGATTGGAAAGTTCCAACTTCGGTACACGAGGTTCGGAGTTTTCTCGGTTTGGCTGGGTATTACCGTCGATTTATTCCGGAGTTCTCCAAAATATCCAAGCCTATGACTCATCTACTTCAGAAAGATGAAAAGTTTGTGTGGACACCTGAGTGTGAAGAGGCATTCCACAAGTTGAGGACACTGTTGACATCAGCTCCTGTCCTAGCTCAACCTGATATCGAGAAGCCTTTCGATGTCTTTTGTGACGCATCAGGCATTGGTTTAGGCTGTGTGTTGATGCAGGAAGGTCGCGTTATCGCGTATGCCTCGCGCCAACTTCGAAAGCATGAGGTCAATTACCCCACTCATGACTTAGAATTGGCAGCAGTTGTTCATGCTTTGAAAATCTGGAGGCATTATCTGCTGGGTAATCTGTGTAATATTTACACCGATCATAAGAGCCTCAAGTATATCTTCACTCAACCTGAACTGAACATGCGGCAGCGAAGGTGGCTTGAGTTGATTAAAGATTATAATCTACAAGTGCACTATCATCCGGGCAAGGCAAACGTAGTGGCGGATGCCTTGAGTCGGAAAGCGCACTGTCACTCAATTCAAGTGGAAGATCCGTTGTTGTCACATATGATGCATCCGCTTGTACTCCACCAGATTTCTCTGGAGAGTACCATTCGCAATCGAGTTATCGAATTGCAGCAGACAGATGTAGGCATCCACCATATAAAGAGGAAAATGAAGGAAGAAGAAACCAAGCATTTCTGGGTTGATGAGAACGGAATCCTTTGGTTCAAGGATCGACTTGTGGTCCCAAAAGACCGCGAGCTGCGAAATCAGATCCTATCTGAAGCTCATTCATCCAAAATGTCTATCCATCCTGGTAGTAGCAAGATGTATCAGGATCTGAAACCTTTGTTTTGGTGGACAAAGATGAAAAAGGAGATAGCTGCTTTTGTCGCTCGTTGTGACAATTGTTGTCGGGTGAAGGCTGTTCACATGAAAGCTGGTTTGCTTCAACCCTTGTCAATTCCTGGTTGGAAATGGGAAGAAGTCAGCATGGATTTCATCAGTGGACTCCCAATTTCTGTTAAGGGTTACGACTCCATCTGGGTGGTTGTAGATCGTTTGACCAAGGTTGCTCGATTTATTCCAGTCCGAACTGACTATCGTCCCCATCAGTATGAGGAGTTGTATTTCGAGCACATTGTTCGACAGTATGGTGTGCCTCGAACAATCATATCTGATCGTGGACCGCAGTTCACTGCTCGTTTTTGGGAATGTCTTCATGTGCAGATTGGTACTCATTTGGTCCGCAGCTCTGCTTATCATCCCCAAACAGCAGGTCAAACTGAATGAGTTAACCAGATCCTTGAAGATATGTTGAGGGCATGTGCTCTCTCATCAAAAGGTTCTTGGGTTAAGTGGTTGCCATTAGCTGAGTTCTCCTACAACAATAGTTACCAGGAGAGTATCAAGATGGCTCCATTTGAAGCCTTGTACGGTCGAAAGTGTCGAACCCCGCTGAATTGGGTAGAAGCTGGAGAGCGAAGATACTATGGCATCGATTTCGTGAATGAAGCAGAGCAGAAAGTCCGTACTATCCAGCAACATCTGGAAGCTGCTCAAGCTCGTCAGAAAAGTTATGCCGACAAGAGAAGGAAGCCGATTGAGTTTTCAGTTGGTGACCATGTGTACATCAAGGTGTCTCCGATGAAGGGTGTACAAAGGTTCAGAGTCAAGCGAAAGCTTGCACCTCGCTATGTGGGACCTTATCGGATTCTCGAAAAGAAAGGGAATGTGGCATACAAAGTTCAACTCCCAGTTGCGCTTCGAGCCATTTTTCCTGTCTTCCACGTATCACAATTGAAGAAGTGCCTTCGTGTACCGGAGGAACAAGTGGAAATTCGAGAAATCAAGTTGAAGTCAGACTTGGTGTATGAGGAGAAACCCATAGCGATTCTTGATCGCAAGGAACAGGAGATGCGTAATCGTGTGGTTAAGCTCTACAAAGTGTTGTGGAGTAACCACGGGGAAAAAGATGCCACTTGGGAGACGGAGGATTATTTAAAAGAAGTTTACAAAACCTTCTTCGAAAATCAGTAAGCTTTCAAATCTCGGGACGAGATTTTTGTAAGGGGGGAGGGCTGTAACACCCCAGTGTTATGGTTGCATCAAGCATGTGCATAGCATGAGCATCATCATTTACTCAAAGCATATCATGATCATCATCTATCTTGAGCCATGTCATTCTATGCAAAAATGTGTTTTAAATTGCTTAAATAGGCTTCCTATGCTTATGTGTGAGTGAACAATGCTTGTGTTTGTGCTTAATGCCTTGGTAATTAGTTTATCTATGCTTAACTTAATCTTGGGAACAATGTTCATGTTGATCACTTTTCCAAAATATGCTTTTAAGTCATACTTATGAAAATAGACCCTAGAAACCTCTTTTGCTTAGGCTTTTAAAAAGTGTTTCATAAAATGTTTGCATGTCAAACCTTTCTACAGCAAAGTTGTAGCAAATTTTATAAGGAACAAAAGTTGTTTTATGGCCATCTCATGAAAATGACCACAAATAGCTCAAAAGTGACCTACAAGGCAGATTTGGGGCTGTTTTCAACACTTAGAAATTTTTCTAAGTCTTGGAACGAAACCAGTTTGCTCGATTGATTTTGAAAACTTCATAACTCTCAATCCAAGCCGATCTAGCTCTTGCTCCAGTTGACAAAGTTGTAGATCTCGCTTAGCTCTCCAAGTTTGTCAACTACGCCATCTTCTAATTCGCTCTGGTTTGGGAGATAATCGCCGGTGAAGTGGCTCTGTCAGACCAGCACCCTTTCTTCTAAATCGAGCCTGAGCTCGTCGACGTGGCCGACCGCCGGCAGAGCTCCGTCGCCATTTGTCGACCGCACGCCGCTCCTGGCCCCGCTTGTCAGCCCTCGTCGCGTGCATGACCTCCACGGCGACGTCCCGAGCGAAGTGGACGCGTCCACTCGCTCTGCCTCGCCCTCCTTCGCCTGAAACTCGCCCGCAGCGAGCTCTCCGCCGCGAGCTCACTCTGGCGAGCTCGTGTGCGCTCCTCACTGCGCCTCCGTCCACCAAACTCCACCCAAAGCTCCGCCGTGAGCCGCTCTCCAAGCTCCACCCTCTAACTCGCCGAGAAACCCACCGGTGAGCCGACATTCCCTTCTTCCCCCAAATCGGTTCGCCGTGACCTTCTTCTCCGGCGAACTCAATGCCGAGCGCTGTGAGGCTTCTCATCATCTTTGGTTAGGTCCTAGAGGTAGCTTAGATCCTTAGCGAGCTTTTGCGCCACCTGGTGGACGCTCTACCGGGTTCTCCGTCGCCGGACACGGTGCGCAGCGCCGCCGTGCTTCCGCCGGAGTTGGGTGCTCTCGTGGCCAGCGCGTTCCACGGGGATCCAGGCCAAGCCGCGCACCTAGGAAGCTTCGCCGTAGTCCGCTGGTGCTGTAGAAGGCCTTAGGTCGCGCTCTACCGGCCTGAGGGCTCCGGCGTAACGCCGAGCACCTCCGCCGAGCCGCCATTGTCGACGGCGAGCCTCTTCCGGTGGCTCCGCCGTGGGAAAAGTGGTGTCAATCGAGTCGTTAGGGTTTGGGGATCACGCTGATGCCCTTGGCTTGGCCGGAGACCTCGCCGTCGCGGAGAAATCGCCGGCGAAAGTCGCCTCGGCCGCGAGGAAGAAGAGCCTGACAGATGGGACCCACTGTCAGCGACTCTCTCTTTCCCTCCTTTTCTTTTATTCAAAATCCTGATTTTTGGCTTTCTTGCAAAAATCATATCTCCGGTTTCTGAGATCCAAAAATTGTGAAACAAATTTTTGTGGAGTTTCTTGAGATTGCTAGTATTTAATAAAAATATAAAATGAATCATGTTTTCTAAGAAATCATTTATTAAGGATTTAATCTTGTTATTTATGGAAAAATGCATATCTCTTGTTATACTGCTTAGTTTGCTTTGAAAATTTTATGGTAGCCTTTGCATGGCATTAGAGTGCTCTGATAATTATTTCATGATTTTTAGAGCACTGCAGTTGGGATAAGTAATTTGTGTTTGAGATATGGCTTGTTTCTTTAAATAAATCATATAAAATAATTGGTGCTTATGCTGATGTTCTACTTTGGTGGTAAGTTTGTTTATGGTACTCCTAAGATGTAAATAATCTGAAATCTGTTGTTTAACACCATATAAGTATTGTTTCTAAATTTATGAAATAAATGCCTTGATACGTGTTAAATACATATCTTTATTTTGGTATGTGCAATTGCTGTGAAATTTTTATGGTGATACTTAGATGGTGTCCTTGTGCTTCTGTAATTTTTGTAGATTTTTCTGAGCATATGAACTAGTATCTTGTAATTATGCTCTTATTTAGAGTTAATTAATAAATGCCTTGTTAAATAAATGTTTTGGGGATTCCATCTGATGATCTGGTAACCTTGTAATATGTTTGTGCTCATAGGCCATGTGGTTGGCATGGTTTGTGTCTTGATCATGTCATTAAATAATTAACTATAGGGTTAAATGCTGTTCTGGACAGCAAGGTAGCAATTTGGTTATTACTTAATGATAACTTGACTTTCTGTGGAACTTGTCTAAAGCAAAGATGTTCCAAACTTGTTGAACTAACTATGGTTTAAATTTGAGGTCGTTTGGCCAAATAGTTTAAAAGTTATAGCTGTTTCAAGTTGGGTTACAGGAATAGGTGTTCTCTGTTTTTCTGGGACAGAACCTGGAACTTTGTTTAAATGACCAGTCTCATGTATGAATCTTGCTGTCATGTTTAAAGATTAATTGTAGACAATTTCATAAGCTTTCCAGAATGTCCTTACTCATGTTTGTTGGACCTGCCTATCTTTAGTTATGATTTATTTACTGAGCCTCTCTGTTTGTGTGTTTGCTGCCTTAGTGTCTTGAAAGGTTTTGGGTTATGTTAACTTTTTCAATTATGCGAGTTAGTATAACTTTTGTCCGTAAATGAGTGTCCAGTGAGTTGCTTGTGTCATTAAGCATTCATCGTTAGCATGTGCATTATCTTATCGTTCGAGCATGCAATAGGTGCACCGGACGTGGCAGTTTCCTTCGAGCTCCAAGCGAATCCCGAAGGTCAGGAGGGCAGCCAGGAGGTGGAGGTCCAGCAAGCCGGACTTGAGGAGCCCGAAGAAGAAGTTGAGTGCCCGAATCACAAGCCGGCATCGTTCGTGAAAGGCAAGCCCCGGAGCATTCTAAGTCTCCTTCTATTTTCGAAAGTTTACTTAATATGTTATACCTATTGATGCATTAAGTCTAGGAGTTGTGATGAAACTGTTGCTGCATTCTACTCTATCCTTGTCCGGATAACTCACCCTCCCTGGTTGTAGAGTTAGGATCGAGTAGCAGCTTAGATATGCTTTAATCGGTAGAAGTCGGGTGATATCCTGTCATCCGCGCGATATAGGGTTATGTCGGATCACGATGGTCTATATGTGCTATCGTGGATGGAACCTAATTAAAGTGACTTAAGCCGGGCGGAGTTTTGCAAGTTTGTAGTAACTCCGTCTGTGGCAGCTAAGGACTGATCGTTGTACGTCCTCTTGTCATGTTGAACGCATGCCTAACACTTAGTTGGCTGGATAACTCGTTCCGACCGCGAAGCCGAGTAGTATGACTCAGGCCGGAAGACCGGCAAGTATAAAGTGCGCACTACCGGAGGAAGTGCGGTGTGCGGGAGACCATTGGCGTATGTCCAAAGGCAGGTGAGTTAAAATTCCTGACCTCCCTGGCAGAGTGGTAGCCCTGGGAGTGCGGCGCTGATCGGAACCGCGATTTCTGAGTTGTACCAAAGGTGACCCGTGGGCTCTCCGGCAGGGGATGCCTGGGTGAGTGCTAGGAATAATCCTCCAGCTGGATAGGAATTCGATTCGAATCGCCGTCTCTCCCGGTTAGTGAGAACTAGACAGAGCAGCGGCAAACGTAGCATTCACTAATGAATTTGGTTCATGATAATGATGATAGCAAGAAGAACATATGCTGAATTTGATATGGTTATTATTGTTTGTAATAATCAAGTGATGTGTTGTAGCACAGGTGCTAATCTAGTGGTAGGCTGATGATAAATAAATATTATGCTCTTAAAATAACTTAGTTGTAAGTTAAGCTTTTGGCAAAAGGTGAGTCAACCAACTCCACCTAAGATTTAGCCTTGCATGATCCTTGGTGTCTTTTGTGTTTTACTAGACGGGTAAGTCTAGCTGAGTACATCCTCGTACTCAGGGTTTATTCCCACCTGTTGCAGATGATATCTTCTATGACGGTTTCTGCAAGACCTGTCTCCATCCCGCTGGGGATGAGGACTAACCGTTGGGCACGGTTCTCTACTCTTCTCGTCTATGATGCTTTTGGAAGGATGGCATAGACTCTAGCAGTAACAAAACTTGTGAACTGAACTTTGAACAAGTGTGTGTAACTATTTTGCTTCCGCTACTTCAAACTTGGGTTGTAATAACTTAATGACTCCGATGTGGTGCCGCTTCATCGGCAATGACTGACTATGTAACATTCGTTGTGTTTATGTTGAACTATTACGATCTTGGTTTGTTGCGAGTTGGTTTGAGGTCCTTCGTGAATTCGATTGACTACCGGGATTATATGGGCTCAAGTTTAGAAACTTGATTGTTTGACGATCGTTTCTGCACTTGAACTCTTATAATTTGGTCGGTTCTGTGACAGCTGGCATCGGAGCAAGTTCAGCATTATAAATGCAGCGTTTGTGTATTTAAAACAAAAGAGTTTTAAATAAAATACTGTAAAACAAATAATTAAGTTATGCCAGTGGTCGAATCCTCCTTGCCCACATAAGGACTATAGGTGGCTATTTAAGTACTGACTTGGGGGGGGTTTATTTATGCATCTCCAGCAGTACTCAGGTATGGATGTGTGATGACCGCACTATGCTACCCTGTGGTCTAATGGTGGAGGTAGCCTTCATATGTGAATTAGCCACATATGTCGCTAGATTTAAATTATGTAACGTCGCACCTACGCTCGGGTAAGTGTGAGCTGTGAGAGCATGATCGTCCAAACGGTGGTCTAGGGGAGTGTTCGCGGTGATTTTCTGGAGTGGTTACATGTCGAAACCATGAAACTACGAAAGAAACTTAATTGGGGAGCTTTTAATTTCTCGGGTAGTTGTGGTGTAATTGTTTGGGGCATGTTGGGCATGTCCGAGCAATGTACACTTAGTTTACTGCTTTCTTGAGTGATATATATTGGGAACTGTTGGGCTGAAATGAAATTTTCTGCAGGTACTCTAACAGCGCACGTGTAAACCGATAGTTACCGTATCGAGAGACGAATGTATGCCACCGTATATCCGTTAGAATATTAATTTTCTAAGTTTGTGAGGACGTACGGTTCGTGCATGCATCATGTCGCATTCATAAATACATTCTGTCTACTCCTTCCCTTACAATTTCGTCCCTTTTCAATAAATGAATGATTGCTTAACTAATCCTCTGTTACCCATGGTGTTCCTATTCCCTTCCACAGATGGACGCACCCGCTTCACCTCGTCCCAGTGACACTTTCTTGCACGAGTTTGGCACTCCTAACCTGCTCTGGAGAGTGTTACGGACTGTTGGGTATACTGAGCCACCTCAGTATTCTTGGTGGGAGATGGAGAGCACAGGAGGGATCCAGTGGTTTGCTGTGCAGGGAGTTGTCCCTCCACATGGGGACAAGCCTGCATGGACAGGCTGGACTTGCAGCTCTGATGGGCAGACTCCTTGGGAGGCAGCTCAGGTTGCAGCCCAGACTATCCTGCTCGATATCTGTCAGAGGTGTGGTGACGAGCTGACGGGAGGACCAGCGGCCTCCATTCCTAGTGCTGACCCAGCAGCCGCGGAATGGAAACAGGCTGATGGTTGTGGTTTGGTTCGAGGCAGGGGAGAGAGAGCTGAGAGTTCTAGTCCTGCTATGAGTGCTATGATGGTTGTGCTCAAGCTGATTAGTCAGCGAGAGGGCACCTATGCACAGGTGATGATGGCTGTTCGCAGGGCCCAGGAGATGCAGCGAAAGGCTGAAAGGCGTGCTCGCAAGTTTCGCAAGCAAGCTAGACTCCTGGAGCAAGCTCAGAAGGACCGCAATGACTGGGAAGACATTGCGGAGTATCGTAGGCAACAGTGGGTGAAGGCCATCAGAGAGAGAGATCATAAGCAGGATCAGATGAGCCAGTTAGCTAGAGAGAAGGAGACCTTGCAGGAGCGCTTGGTGCAGCTCACCCGTGAGAGGGATACTGCACTCCGTGTGTCGGAGAACAGGCGCCAAGCATGGGAGATGCACCGAGTTCAGTCGCTTGAGCGGGAGAACTATCTGCAGGATCAGATTGAGGCTGGTCTTGTGGAGATTCACCGTCTCAACAACTTGCTACACCCTGTTCCTCGCCCTATACCCGTGTATCCCGAGGTAGGACCTCAGGTGATTGTGGCCGATGATGATGGTATGGAGGTCGATGGACCAGCAGCGGCTGCACCACCTTTACACGAGGACGTGGAGGACGAGGAGCTTGAGCCGGTTAGCGACGAGGATGGAGAGGCGATCTTCGACGCTGACTCAGACGACGAGCCTGGAGTGTAGGGAGTAGTGGGTAGTGTGACCCAAGGATCTTTTGTAGTATGCCAGTCGGCTGTGGTGCTTTTGTAACCATGTTGTAATCCAAAACTTTGACCTTGACTCATGGCATGTACTGTGTTGGTGTAATAACTTTATGGACCCTATGTGCAGTCTTTATGATCGTTATGTTATGCCGATGTTTTCCGTTGTGGTGCGTATTGCGGATGTCTATGTCATGTGTTGGATTGGTGATGTTGTTGTGTGGAATGGAATTGTTGTGCCTTTCTGTAAAGCTATTCTCTCGAATACTTTCAGGCATGAATATAAGTTCTTCTACGGCAAATCTTGTCATCATCAATACTCACTGACTGTGTCTTTACAGATGTCTCGTGGCACCCGGGGTGCGGAACAGCGTGCAAACATGAATCCACCACCTCCTCCTCCACCACCAAATCCAGCTGAGCTGATGCAAATGATGGTGGAAAATCAGAGGATGCTCACAGAGACCATCAATCGTATGGCAAATCAGGGTGGCCGTAATGCACAGGAAGGGCCAGCTCCTAACCAGTACAGTAGCTTCAAGGACTTCATGGATACGAAGCCCCCACCTTTCAGAGAAGCTGAAGAACCCCTTCAAGCTGAAGAGTGGCTAATACGGTGGAACAAAAGTTTCGCCTACTTCGGTTGACTGAAGGTTTGAAGGCGGAGTATGCAGCTCACCAACTGCAAGGACCGGCAGGCATCTGGTGGAATCAGTACCGGGAAGCTCTACCGGCTGACACGGTGATTGATTGGAATCTTTTCCGTGAGGCTTTCAAAGGGCATTTCATTCCTCCGGGTGTTATGGAGATGAAGCACACCGAGTTCATGCAGTTGACTCAGGGCAACAAGACTCTGAAGGAGTATTTGCATGCTTTCAATCACTTGTCTAGATATGCTCCTGAGTTTGTGAACACGGAGGCGAAAAAGATCGCTAGTTTCAAGCGGGGTTTGGGTCCCAAATTGCTGAAGACTATGGGCCGCTCTAAGTGTGCAACTTTCAATGAGTTTGTCAGTGATGCTCTCACCCAAGAGAACTATAACACTGTGTACACTGCGACCAGGACTCGCAAGAGGGCTTTTGAGGCCAGTGCTGGGTCATCTCAGTCCAAGGCTCCCGTGGCAGCTAAGCCACCATTCCGTGCTCCAACCCCCAACCAGCGATACCGCCCTCCGGTGAAGAAGAATCAGGCAAATACGGGTTTTCGCAAGGGGTACTCTATTGCTCTTCCTAGGGGCAACACGGGTCCCAACTATGCCAAGACTCCACCTGCCAACCGTCCGTGCTGGAACTGCAATCAGACCGGGCATTGGCAGAGCAACTGTCCTTACCCGCCAAAGAAGGGCAACCAGGGGAACGTCCGTCAGGGGCGTGTTCATTACACAACTGTGGAGGCAATCCCTGCTGGTGAGGTAGTCACGGCTGGTAAGTTTCTGGTCAATCAACATGATGCACTTGTGCTTTTTGATTCTGGAGCATCGCATTCGTTTGTGAGTTCTGAATTTGTATCTAAACATAGCATCAAGACCATCACACTTGATAAGGGCAGTTATTGTATTAGTGTTGCGGGAAATGATATTTCCACCAATCAAGTGGTTTTGGGGGCAACTCTGGAGATAGGAGGCCGTCAGTTTCTTGCTGATCTGGTTGTTCTACCCGGTGTGGGCATAGATGTAATTCTGGGGATGAAGTGGATGAGTGGTAATGGAGTTCTTATAGACACCACCACTCGTGTAGTGATGTTGAAAGACCCAAATACCAAGGAGGCATTTCTAGTGCAACTCCCTCGTGATATTCAAATCCGTAGCACTGTGAATGCAGTTACATCTAAGGCTATTCAGGATATTCCGGTGGTGTGTGAGTTTCCGGATGTTTTTCCTGATGATCTACCCGGGCTTCCTCCTGATCGGGATGTGGAGTTCAAAATTGAATTGATCCCAGGCACCGCTCCTATCTCTAGAAGACCTTATAGGATGCCGCCCAATGAATTAGCTGAGCTTAAGACCCAACTAAATGAGTTGTTGCAGAAGGGTCTTATTCGTCCTAGTTCATCTCCTTGGGGTTGTCCGCCTATCTTTGTGAAGAAGAAGGATCAATCTTTGCGCATGTGTGTGGACTATCGTCCCCTAAATGCGGTGACTATCAAGAACAAATACCCTCTTCCTCGCATTGATATCTTGTTTGACCAGTTGTCCAAAGCTAAGGTATTCTCCAAGATTGATTTGCGATCTGGGTACCATCAGATCAAGATCTGTCCCGAAGATATACCTAAGACGGCTTTCTCGACGAGGTATGGGTTGTATGAGTACCTTGTCATGTCCTTCGGCCTTACAAATGCACCTGCTCATTTCATGTATCTTATGAATTCGGTGTTCATGCCCGAATTGGACAAGTTTGTGGTGGTCTTCATTGATGATATCTTGGTATATTCTTGCAATGAAGAGGAGCATGCAGAGCATCTGCGTGTAGTGTTGTCGCGTTTGCGCGAACATCAGCTTTATGCAAAGTTTAGCAAATGCGAGTTTTGGCTAAAGAAAGTACCTTTCTTGCGCCATGTCTTATCTGAAGAAGGCATATCGGTGGATCCGGCTAAGGTGCAAGAAGTGCTGGATTGGAAAGTTCCAACTTCGGTACACGAGGTTCGGAGTTTTCTCGGTTTGGCTGGGTATTACCGTCGATTTATTCCGGAGTTCTCCAAAATATCCAAGCCTATGACTCGTCTACTTCAGAAAGATGAAAAGTTTGTGTGGACACCTGAGTGTGAAGAGGCATTCCATAAGTTGAGGACACTGTTGACATCAGCTCCTGTCCTAGCTCAACCTGATATCGAGAAGCCTTTCGATGTCTTTTGTGACGCATCAGGCATTGGTTTAGCCTGTGTGTTGATGCAGGAAGGTCGCGTTATCGCGTATGCCTCATGCCAACTTCGAAAGCATGAGGTCAATTACCCCACTCATGACTTAGAATTGGCAGCAGTTGTTCATGCTTTGAAAATCTAGAGGCATTATCTGCTGGGTAATCTGTGTAATATTTACACCGATCATAAGAGCCTCAAGTATATCTTCACTCAACCTGAACTGAACATGCGGCAGCGAAGGTGGCTTGAGTTGATTAAAGATTATAATCTGCAAGTGCACTATCATCCGGGCAAGGCAAACGTAGTGGCGGATGCCTTGAGTCGGAAAGCGCACTGTCACTCAATTCAAGTGGAAGATCCGTTGTTGTCACATCTGATGCATCCGCTTGTACTCCACCAGATTTCTCTGGAGAGTACCATTCGCAATCGAGTTATCGAATTGCAGCAGACAGATGTAGGCATCCACCATATAAAGAGGAAAATGAAGGAAGAAGAAACCAAGCATTTCCGGGTTGATGAGAACGGAATCCTTTGGTTCAAGGATCGACTTGTGGTCCCAAAAGACCGCGAGCTGCGAAATCAGATCCTATCTGAAGCTCATTCATCCAAAATGTCTATCCATCCTGGTAGTAGCAAGATGTATCAGGATCTGAAACCTTTGTTTTGGTGGACAAAGATGAAAAAGGAGATAGCTGCTTTTGTCGCTCGTTGTGACAATTGTTGTCGGGTGAAGGCTGTTCACATGAAAGCTGGTTTGCTTCAACCCTTGTCAATTCCTGGTTGGAAATGGGAAGAAGTCAGCATGGATTTCATCAGTGGACTCCCAATTTCTGTTAAGGGTTACGACTCCATCTGTGTGGTTGTAGATCGTTTGACCAAGGTTGCTCGATTTATTCCAGTCCGAACTGACTATCGTCCCCATCAGTATGCGGAGTTGTATTTCGAGCACATTGTTCGACAGTATGGTGTGCCTCGAACAATCATATCTGATCGTGGACCGCAGTTCACTGCTCGTTTTTGGGAATGTCTTCATGAGCAGATTGGTACTCATTTGGTCCGCAGCTCTGCTTATCATCCCCAAACAGCAGGTCAAACTGAACGAGTTAACCAGATCCTTGAAGATATGTTGAGGGCATGTGCTCTCTCATCAAAAGGTTCTTGGGTTGAGTGGTTGCCATTAGCTGAGTTCTCCTACAACAATAGTTACCAGGAGAGTATCAAGATGGCTCCATTTGAAGCCTTGTACGGTCGAAAGTGTCGAACCCCGCTGAATTGGGTAGAAGCTGGAGAGCGAAGATACTATGGCATCGATTTCGTGAATGAAGCAGAGCAGAAAGTCCGTACTATCCAGCAACATCTGGAAGCTGCTCAAGCTCGTCAGAAAAGTTATGCCGACAAGAGAAGGAAGCCGATTGAGTTTTCAGTTAGTGACCATGTGTACATCAAGGTGTCTCCGATGAAGGGTGTACAAAGGTTCGGAGTCAAGCGAAAGCTTGCACCTCGCTATGTGGGACCTTATCGGATTCTCGAAAAGAAAGGGAATGTGGCATACAAAGTTCAACTCCCAGTTGCGCTTCGAGCCATTTTTCCTGTCTTCCACGTATCACAATTGAAGAAGTGCCTTCGTGTACCGGAGGAACAAGTGGAAATTCGAGATATCAAGTTGAAGTCAGACTTGGTGTATGAGGAGAAACCCATAGCGATTCTTGATCGCAAGGAACGGGAGACGCGTAATCGTGTGGTTAAGCTCTACAAAGTGTTGTGGAGTAACCACGGGGAAAAAGATGCCACTTGGGAGACGGAGGATTATTTAAAAGAAGTTTACAAAACCTTCTTCGAAAATCAGTAAGCTTTCAAATCTCGGGACGAGATTTTTGTAAGGGGGGAGGGCTGTAACACCCCAGTGTTATGGTTGCATCAAGCATGTGCATAGCATGAGCATCATCATTTACTCAAAGCATATCATGATCATCATCTATCTTGAGCCATGTCATTCTATGCAAAAATGTGTTTTAAATTGCTTAAATAGGCTTCCTATGCTTATGTTTGAGTGAACAATGCTTGTGTTTGTGCCTAATGCCTTGGTCATTAGTTTATCTATGCTTAACTTAATCTTGGGAACAATGTTCATGTTGATCACTTTTCCAAAATATGCTTTTAAGTCATACTTATGAAAATAGACCCTAGAAACCTCTTTTGCTTAGGCTTTTAAAAAGTGTTTCATAAAATGTTTGCATGTCAAAACTTTCTACAGCAAAGTTGTAGCAAATTTTATAAGGAACAAAAGTTGTTTTATGGCCATCTCATGAAAATGACCACAAATAGCTCCAAAGTGACCTACAAGGCAGATTTGTGGCTGTTTTCAACACTTAGAAAATTTTCTAAGTCTTGGAACGAAACCAGTTTGCTCGATTGATTTTGAAAACTTCATAACTCTCAATCCAAGCCGATCTAGCTCTTGCTCCAGTTTACAAAGTTGTAGATCTCGCTTAGTTCTCCAAGTTTGTCAACTACGCCATCTTCTAATTCGCTCTGGTTTGGGAGATAATCGCCGGTGAAGTGGCTCTGTCAGACCAGCACCCTTTCTTCTAAATCGAGCCTGAGCTCGTCGACGTGGCCGACCGCCGGCAGAGCTCCGTCGCCATTTGTCGACCGCATGCCGCTCCTGGCCCCGCTTGTCAGCCCTCGTCGCGTGCATGACCTCCACGGCGACGTCCCGAGCGAAGTGGACGCGTCCACTCGCTCTGCCTCGCCCTCCTTCGCCTGAAACTCGCCCGCAGCGAGCTCTCCGCCGCGAGCTCACTCCAGCGAGCTCGTGTGCGCTCCTCACTGCGCCTCCGTCCACCAAACCCACCCAAAGCTCCGCCGTGAGCCGCTCTCCAAGCTCCACCCTCTAACTCGCCGAGAAACCCACCGGTGAGCCGACATTCCCTTCTTCCCCCAAATCGGTTCGCCGTGACCTTCTTCTCCGGCGAACTCAATGCCGAGCGCTGTGAGGCTTCTCATCGTCTTTGGTTAGGTCCTAGAGGTAGCTTAGGTCCTTAGCGAGCTTTTGCACCACCTGGTGGACGCTCTACCGGGTTCTCCGTCGCCGGACACGGTGCGCAGCGCCGCCGTGCTTCCGCCGGAGTTGGGTGCTCTCGTGGCCAGCGCGTTCCACGGGGATCCAGGCCAAGCCGCGCACCTAGGAAGCTTCGCCGTAGTCCGCTGGTGCTGTAGAAGGCCTTAGGTCGCGCTCTACCGGCCTGAGGGCTCCGGCGTAACGCCGAGCACCTCCGCCGAGCCGCCATTGTCGACGGCGAGCCTCTTCCGGTGGCTCCGCCGTGGGAAAAGTGGTGTCAATCGAGTCGTTAGGGTTTGGGGATCACGCTGATGCCCTTGGCTTGGCCGGAGACCTCGCCGTCGCGGAGAAATCGGCGGCGAAAGTCGCCTCGGCCGCGAGGAAGAAGAGCCTGACAGATGGGACCCACTGTCAGCGACTCTCTCTTTCCCTCCTTTTCTTTTATTCAAAATCCTGATTTTTGGCTTTCTTGCAAAAATCATATCTCCGGATTCTGAGATCCAAAAATTGTGAAACAAATTTTTGTGGAGTTTCTTGAGATGGCTAGTATTTAATAAAAATATAAAATGAATCATGTTTTCTGAGAAATCATTTATTAAGGATTTAATCTTGTTATTTATGGAAAAATGCATATCTCTTGTTATACTGCTTAGTTTGCTTTGAAAATTTTATGGTAGCCTTTGCATGGCATTAGAGTGCTCTGATAATTATTTCATGATTTTTAGAGCACTGCAGTTGGGATACGTAATTTGTGTTTGAGATATGGCTTGTTTCTTTAAATAAATCATATAAAATAATTGGTGCTTATGCTGATGTTCTACTTTGGTGGTAAGTTTGTTTATGGTACTCCTAAGATGTAAATAATCTGAAATCTGTTGTTTAACACCATATAAGTATTGTTTCTAAATTTCTGAAATAAATGCCTTGATACGTGTTAAATACATATATTTATTTTGGTATGTGCAATTGCTGTGAAATTTTTATGGTGATACTTTGATGGTGTCCTTGTGCTTCTGTACTTTTTGTAGATTTTTCTGAGCATTTGAACTAGTATCTTGTAATTATGCTCTTATTTAGAGTTAATTAATAAATGCCTTGTTAAATAAATGTTTTGGGGTTTCCATCTCATGATCTGGTAACCTTGTAATATGTTTGTGCTCATAGGCCATGTGGTTGGCATGGTTTGTGTCTTGATCATGTCATTAAATAATTAACTATAGGGTTAAATGCTGTTCTGGACAGCAAGGTAGCAATTTGGTTATTACTTAATGATAACTTGACTTTCTGTGGAACTTGTCTAAAGCAAAGATGTTCCAAACTTGTTGAACTAACTATGGTTTATATTTGAGGTCGTTTGGCCAAGTAGTTTAAAAGTTATAGCTGTTTCAAGTTGGGTTTCAGGAATAGGTGTTCTCTGTTTTTCTGGGACAGAACCTGGAACTTTGTTTAAATGACCAGTCTCATGTATGAATCTTGCTGTCATGTTTAAAGATTAATTGTAGACAATTTCATAAGCTTTCCAGAATGTCCTTACTCATGTTTGTTGGACCTGCCTATCTTTAGTTATGATTTATTTACTGAGCCTCTCTGTTTGTGTGTTTGCTGCCTTAGTGTCTTGAAAGGTTTTGGGTTATGTTAACTTGTTCAATTATGCGAGTTAGTATAACTTTTGTCCATAAATGAGTGTCCAGTGAGTTGCTTGTGTCATTAAGCATTCATCGTTAGCATGTGCATTATCTTATCGTTCGAGCATGCAATAGGTGCACCGGACGTGGCAGTTTCCTTCGAGCTCCAAGCGAATCCCGAAGGTCAGGAGGGCAGCCAGGAGGTGGAGGTCCAGCAAGCCGGACTCGAGGAGCCCGAAGAAGAAGTTGAGTGCCTGAATCACGAGCCGGCATCGTTCGTGAAAGGCAAGCCCCGGAGCATTCTAAGTCTCCTTCTATTTTCGAAAGTTTACTTAATATGTTATACCTATTGATGCATTAAGTCTAGGAGTTGTGATGAAACTGTTGCTGCATTCTACTCTATCCTTGTCCAGATAACTCACCCTCCCTGGTTGTAGAGTTAGGATCGAGTAGCAACTTAGATATGCTTTAATCGGTAGAAGTCGGGTGATATCCTGTCATCCGCGCGATATAGGGTTATGTCGGATCACGATGGTCTATATGTGCTATCGTGGATGGAACCTGATTAAAGTGACTTAAGCCGGGCGGAGTTTTGCAAGTTTGTAGTAACTCCGTCTGTGGCAGCTAAGGACTGATCGTTGTACGTCCTCTTGTCATGTTGAACGCATGCCTAACACTTAGTTGGCCGGATAACTCGTTCCGACCGCGAAGCCGAGTAGTATGACTCAGGCCGGAAGACCGGCAAGTATAAAGTGCGCACTACCGGAGGAAGTGCGGTGTGCGGGGGACCATTGGCGTAAGTCCAAAGGCAGGTGAGTTAAAATTCCTGACCTCCCTGGCAGAGTGGTAGCCCTGGGAGTGCGGCGCTGATCGGAACCGCGATTTCTGAGTTGTACCAAAGGTGACCCGTGGGCTCTCCGGCAGGGGATGCCTGGGTGAGTGCTAGGAATAATCCTCCAGCTGGATAGGAATTCGATTCGAATCGCCGTCTCTCCCGGTTAGTGAGAACTTGACAGAGCAGCGGCAAACATAGCATTCACTAATGAATTTGGTTCATGATAATGGTGATAGCAAGAAGAACATATGATGAATTTGATATGGTTATTATTGTTTGTAATAATCAAGTGATGTGTTGTAGTACAGGTGCTAATCTAGTGGTAGGCTGATGATAAATAAATATGATGCTCTTAAAATAACTTAGTTGTAAGTTAAGCTTTTGGCAAAAGGTGAGTCAACCAACTCCACCTAAGATTTAGCCTTGCATGATCCTTGGTGTCTTTTGTGTTTTACTAGACGGGTAAGTCTAGCTGAGTACATCCTCGTACTCAGGGTTTATTCCCACCTGTTGCAGATGATATCTTCTATGATGGTTTCTGCAAGACCTGTCTCCATCCCGCTGGGGATGAGGACTAACCGTTGGGCACGGTTCTCTACTCTTCTCGTCTATGATGCTTTTGGAAGGATGGCATAGACTCTGGCAGTAACAAAACTTGTGAACTGAACTTTGAACAAGTGTGTGTAACTATTTTGCTTCCACTACTTCAAACTTGGGTTGTAATAACTTAATGACTCCGATGTGGTGCCGCTTCATCGGCAATGACTGACTATGTAACATTCGTTGTGTTTATGTTGAACTATTACGATCTTGGTTTGTTGCGAGTTGGTTTGAAGTCCTTCGTGATTTCGATTGACTACCGGGATTATATGGGCTCAAGTTTAGAAACTTGATTGTTTGACGATCGTTTCTGCACTTGAACTCTTATAATTTGGTCGGTTCTGTGACATAACAGTTTCTTCTCAACTATAATGCGGAGTTTAGACATGATTTCAATATACTTGACAAGTTGGTGATTGACATGAGTTCTGTTTCTATGAGATTCCAATGTACCATTTCAGATGGGGACCATATAAGGCCTCTCCTCATGAGTTCACAACTCTAGCTTATAAGAGGTATTTTAAACAGTCTGTTTGTTCAACTGATAAATAGTCTTTTGGATTTTTTTTCATTATCACTTTGTATTTTTTGCTCGGGCAGCCAATGATCCCTGCATCTTGATGCCTGTTAAGAAATTTCTGGGGCATCCTCATGAAGCATCCTCATGTTTGTATGAAGGTCCACTGCTCAGTTGTCATCTTATGGTTTTGCCTCTCTCTCACACTATCTCTTTATCATTTGTCTCCTTCAAAGGCTATCAGAACCCCACTTTTATTTTCTATGGGTAGGCATGTCCTGTTATTTGTTAATATGTTAGCACTTAGCACCAGCTGCATAACTCAGTGTGAAATGGAGGAAATCAGTATGTGAACAATGTTAGAATCATAAGAAAAAGATAGATATGCTCAAATACATGGTAATTGGTAAACACATATTTAATGGAAGAAAAATTTTTACTATACTTGCCTAAAGTTGACAGTTTAAGCAACTAAGCAAGCACTAAAATACTGTTCAGAATTCTGCATTGAAAGTCTTCATTTCTTCAATAAGAATTTCAAGCAGCTTAACACGACTGAAAATCTGTGCTTCTGTAAGTGAGCTGATGATTCAATAATTTCCCCCTTTTTGGTGATAATTTGCAGTGTGCTTTATCTTTTATGGGATACTGAAAACAAGGGTTAAAAAGTGCATGATGGAGTAGGATCATTCTATGGATACATCAAAGGAACAGATTGAAGGCAATGCAACTTTTACAAATATTGAAGGTCAAGTGTTTTACTATGCAGTTGCATAAATTATACTCCTTCTTGGTGATGAAGGATAAGCAAAGGAATATTTGCTAGGACTCGTCGCGGGTGAGGCGGCACCGAGGCCGCCGGTTTTGCTGCCGCCCGCGGAATTCCTGCGCCGCGCCGCTTTCCTCCCACCGGTTCCGGGCTCCTCATCCTCTCCTCTTTGTCGCGGGGGGTGGAGATCTGCCCGGCCGGGCTCGTCGTCCTCCCACTGGATCCTTGCTCCTCTCTGCTCGGTAGATCAACGCTGTTGGTGCAAAAGTGGATCTGCAAACACAAAGGGCTAATACCCGATTCAATGTTAAGGTGTGCCAGCCGATTTGACCTTACAATCGACGAAGGTGGTAACTCGAATACTTTGGTCCCGACAACAGCGATATGCCCGGATGCCACGGCCAAGATGTATTCCTAAGAACTCGTAAGTAAAAGGAAAATATACGAATTGACGAAGTCGTCGAAAAAGTAGATGCTGGAGTAGATGTAAAGACTTGTGTTTGATTGATTGTATTTCTTACATTGCTACGGGGTCTAAATTTATACTCTGTCCAAAAGAGTTACAACCAGACACGATTAGGACTCTAATTCCATATTGAACAGAATCTGTATACAAAACAAACTCTAATAGCTATGGAAAACGTTAATCTATCTACCACAGACGATCGGCACACCGTCACCATCCTATCGGCAATTTCCGCACCTCCTTCTGTTATCATCGGCACATCACCTTCCATCGGCATCGGCAACCACCAGTATCGGTCATCGGCATAGATCAATCACCATCCCTAGACTTGGCCACATCCTGGTGTTTCGCCATCGGCATCAATCCCCATCGGCAACTCCTTTAATCACCACTCTTTCACCTGCCGATCTATATTTCATTAACTCCCAGATACGTGTCCAAAGATACGTGTCCAAAAATGGTGTCAACACATGCCCCCCAATTTCGGAGTATAAAATCATTAATGCCCCAAAATTCTCTTCAGTAATGATGCCTTTCCGCAATTACTCCCCTCTGACAGCGACTAATTACCAAATCTAAGCAACCTTAACCCAGATCTCCAGCATACTCCTCGAATCTCACAACTTCTTGAACCAAATCCCCTAAACAACCGCTCATCGGCAACTCTTCCATTAGAGTGAACTGCCGATGACCCGACCAGGAGATCTTGCACAGTTAAATATCTCCTAAAATCACCGCTTGCTGTCAAATCAATTGCGCAATTCCTTGATTATTGTGCAAACAGTTACCATATCCAACTGCACACCTTCGAATTCCACGGATGCGGGAAAGAGATAAGTCAGAAATGCCCCTGCTCACTTTGTCCTATAAATACTTCCTTCTTCGGCACTCTTTCTCCACCTTGCCATCCTGCATCCTCAAACCTATCTTCCTGGCGGCGACATTGTTCGGCAAGCCCAAGAACTCCAGCGAAAATCTTCCCTAGCAGTTCTTCGAATCATCGATCTTCTTCCTCTCTGGGAAGAAATGGCCATCAACTTCACCGTCCCTGAGGTCAACTCCATCCCATCTTCTCTTTCTCCTTTCGTACTTTTATTTTCTGCAAATCTATTTACTTAGCATTTTCTTTCTTTTTGTTCTTTCATCCTTCAAACCTATAGGAATTGACTCAGAAAATCGTGATCCCTACCGAGCAACCCCACTTTCAATGTCTCGAGCCGTTGGGTAATCCGGATCCTACCGATCTGATTAATGCGGAAACAAATAGGATCCCCTTTAGAGCTGAGAACTTCTCCTTAAATCTATGGAAAGACACCTTCCGATCCTGGCCCAGTTCTACTAAGGGACGGAAGGATTGGTTTTTGAGAGTTAGCAACTCAAATGAAGTCCAATGGGGTGAACGTAAGCTAGACCAATGCATCAGGCTATCCATTGCCGATATGGAAAGAAATGAATCATTACTGATAGCTACCTCATATTTCTGGTCAGACACCCTCAATGCTTTCTTATTCGGCCATGGCCCTGCTTCTCCTACCCTTGCCGATGTACTTATGCTCACTGGTTTGGAAATAGCAACTGCCGATGTTCGATAGCAAGCCCGAACGCAAAGTAGAAACCCACAACATCGACGGCTGGTCAGGGTATATCTAGAAGTACCGAAAAACGGGACCAATTGGGCAAAGGGAACATGCCATCTATCTGAAAAGTGGCTAAATAAATTTGTCTTCTGCGGCCGATCGGTAGGACCAACTTGTGTTTATCTATCGACAACAGAGAAATTAGCCGA
Organism: Sorghum bicolor; assembly: GCF_000003195.3. Taxonomy (NCBI): domain Eukaryota; kingdom Viridiplantae; phylum Streptophyta; class Magnoliopsida; order Poales; family Poaceae; genus Sorghum; species Sorghum bicolor. The sequence continues at coordinate 19,867,837 of NC_012877.2, forward strand.
TGGTGGCCGATTCCCTCTTGGCCGATATCTGCTAGGTTCTTCCTATCACCTCCTTCATCAAGTGGCTGTGAAGCTCCTGTTAGGTGAACCCATCGGCAACCTAGGAGGCCCTTGGTGGTTTATCAACATGTGGCTTAACGTTCATATGCACAAACGCCTCCAGTTTGACCTCTTTGCACAACGATTCCCCAAATATATCACTGAGGACCATGAACTGGCCGACGAAGAATCGACAACTTGCCCACCCCTAAACTATGGTGAGGCAGCTATAGTCCTACCTGGCACTGGTGGCAATGAAGACCTGGTCAGCCGATTCTTCCAGACTCTGTATGATGGTCTCCCCAAAGATCAGCAGGCATGGATGCCTTATGAAGATCCAGAAACTAGATTCCCGCTTACCTTCCACCCTTTTGATGATGATCTCAACAAAGATAACGACTTGATGATGGCAATTATCACTCCAAGGGCCATCCCAGTGAATACTTTCAGCAGTGAGAAGAACACCAACCCCACTTACGAATTTTATAACCCATCGGCACTAGCTCGTCAACTAGCTTTTGGGCAGCTGCCAATCAGAGTCTGTTACGCCGATGTGGTGAAGCCAAGGGAGACCATAACAAGTGGACTTGAGTGGATAAGGATAGCCTAGCTTCAACCAAATGCCGATACGACAGATATCGATTTATCGGCTTGGATCCCGGCCCTCTTCATTACTCAGATGTACAAACAGTGGTGGGAAGAGTGGAAGGAACACTTGTTCGGCACATCGGCTCTGACATATCGCGGCATGATCGATCCCAACTATAAGGTTCCCAATAACACTGTAAGTCCTCGACCGATACCTCAATTCCTTTGTTACTTCTAATTCTATCGGTGACTTACTTGTTCTCGTTTTAACAGGTCGATAACCCAGCACCGACAATCAGCAGGAGTAGAAGACCGATCGAACAACTTCCATCAGACCCAATCTCTCTGATCGGTCATAATGCACCAAGTCTAGCAGCCTTGGCACATCAGAACGTGCGTGTCGAGGATATCAGTAAGGGGTACCCCAACTGATGCCCATGTCAAGATTATCCGTACGCAAGTCGAGGCCTCCAATTCGACGCCCTATCCAGTCGTGTGTACGGTCCTCGACGACCGCAGCCTCGAAGACGGAAAGGGCGTCCTACGAATTGACCAGAGCTCGAGTGCGGGCTACCGCCGAATACGGTAACGGGCTCGAGCGAATCGGAAGACGTCGAGCGCAAGGACACCGCCCGCCGCCTGACGCGAGCACGGGAACCAGGGCATTTAATGGGCCTGTCGCGTTCCCACCTAACACGCCAGTCGCGGGAAGCGTGATAGGGAACAGGCACCCGTCCCATCATTCTTTTTGCTGCCTTCCCCAACAAATAACCCAGAGCGTGTCAGGATGCAGGAAGCATGGTCGGAATGTCTAATCAAGACCCCCTCGAAACATCCAAGGTCAGCGCTCTGGCTAGCAAGGCGTTACACGGCAACCAACCCTCGACCAGACACGTTTCCTTCTTGGGGAAGGGTTGGGCGTCGAGTGACAACACCACAACCGCTCCGACGTATCCGCCGCCATGACGTACAGGCGTGCAGCAGACAAACCAGCCCAAGACAGCGTACAGAGCAGGATACAGGGGCACGTGTAATCATCATCAAGCTACCAGGACGGGACGGCTCGAGACCACGCCGGTACGTAGGCCTCGAGTAGGTCAGCGCGCCATGCCCGTATTGACCCCTACTCTGACGCCTACACATGTACCCTAGGCTCCTCCTTGGAACTATAAAAGGGGGAGGCTTGGGAGCAATCACACTATATGACACAACACCCAAGCCATACGCAGTAGTTCAAGCTCACTCCATCTTACTTCATACCATGCTTGTATTCACCCCTGTACAAGCACTTAGGTGCAAAATAATACTAACTCTCCCCCCCCGCTGGACGTAGGGCCTTCTCTTGCCCAAACCAGGATAAATCTTTGTGTCTTTTTGCATCACCATCTGGAAAAGGGAGCACGCATACAAATTTACTAGTTGGTGTGACCCCCCGGGGGGAAAACACCGACAGTTGGCGCGCCAGGTAGGGGTCCTGCGTGTTTTTCACCGATTTCCCATTCCTTTCTAGATGGCCACTCTCACTTCGCCAATTCCGTGCTCCACGGTGATTTGGTTTGGGAGTCTCGAGTTCATGTCTACTGGCTCCGGCTATGATATGATCTTGCTCTCGATCAAAGGACCGAGAGGAGCCCGCGTTGCGCCAGCACGGTCAAGGGCCCCGAGACGCCCTCGCCATCACGCCTCCCCGCCCAAGAAGAGGCGTGGACACCACCACCGTCGCCTTTCTACCTCGTGACGACCGACAGTTCGTGCCAGGCAGGAGGGGACACAGGACCCGACAGCACCGCACGCCGGAACCGTGGGCAGGACGGCTCAGCGCCGCGAGGATCACACGACGACAGGAGGTGACGCACCCCGCGCGCTCTCCCCCGCCGCTAGGTTACTGCCACATGGGCTGTTCACTCCAAGAAGAGCGTTGCTGTTCGGTTTGGACAATGCCACGGCGTCGCTCGCCAGGGCAATATGTCCGAACGCCCAGACGTACGTGGAGAGACCAATGGTCCTCCCACGCGCCCCTGAAGCACAGCGACCGGTGTCCGAGCTGCCGGACTTCTCCCAGGTGTGAGGCCTCCGCCGCCAAGGCCCTAGGCGGTACACGATTACCTCTCTCAGGCAGCGGCTGCTGGAGGAAGGACGCGGATGCTTCTACGCTGCCGAACCGGACTCCGGCTCAGAATCCGACAGCTACGACCCTACTAGGGAGTGCTTTCATATCGACGGGGCGGTGGAGACCACCGACGAGACACAGGACGCTGTTGCTGGCGGTCGAGCCCCTGCAGCAAGGGAAGACCCCCGGACACCTGGGAACGACGGACAGGTCGACCCCCTTCCGCAGGAAGACAGAGCCGCACAACTTGCGCAGTTACGAGAGCTCAAGACGAAACTCAACGAAGATCGTGAGCGCCTTGTTCTGCTCGAGTAAATCCTTGAGCAGGACCTGCCTTACCCGCCTGGCGGAAGCGTCCGCAGACGGGCTCGAGAGGTGCACAGGCAGATCGTCGGAGACGGGGAGCCAGAGCAACCTGTCAGCCGCTTTCCTCGAGCGGGCCAGAATGTGGTGGCAACAATGATGCTATTGCGTAACATGCCCGAGCCCTCAAACTCCCAAGCACGGCGCATCCGCGACGAGGTGCAGACTCTGCTCCAGGTGGCGGCAGTTCCGCAAGCAGAAAGCTCGGCCTCCCGACGTCGAGGGGCAGCTACTGAAAAGCGCGATGAGCCAGCCCAAAACAAAAAGGAGGTGTCGGTCCATCAGCAGCCGCCCCCTCGAGGGAAAAAGACCACACTCATCCTCCCCGTCGACAACCAGCGACGACACGACGCGTGACGCGACATCGACGAGAATCGTCGCCGTCGGTATGGAGACGCAGAAGAGCGCTGCTACAGCGCCCACCACGACGGGAGATACGACAGCGACGAGGACCGGATGGCCCCGGAACCACCAGGCCCACGGGTGTTCAGCAGGGCAATCCGCAGCACGCCACTGCCCAGCGCATTCCGACCCCCGACCAGCATCGCAAAGTACAACGGTGAGACCAAGCCAGAGCTCTGGCTGGCATATTTCAGGCTGGCCTGTCAGCTAGGAGGCGCCCGAGGGGACAATCGAGCCATCATCAGACAGTTGCCGCTCTTCCTCTCTGACACCGCCTGCAAATGGTTCGAGGAGCTCCCAGCCAACCAGATTTATGACTGGGCCAATTTGGTCAGGGTGTTTGAGGGCAACTTCAAAGGAACCTACATACGACCCGGCAACTCATGGGACCTCAGCAAATGCAAGCAGAAGTTGGGAGAAACCCTCCAAGAGTATGCTCGACGCTTCTCGAAGCAGCGCACCGAGCTGCCGCACATCCCTGACCACGACGTCATCCTGGCCTTTGTCTCTGGTACCACCAGTCAAGACTTGGTGCGGGAATTGGGCCGAAGTCGCCCCCAGACCGTCAACGAGCTGATGGACGTAGTGGCAAACTACGCGGCAGGGGAAGAAGCGGTTAGCGCCTTCTTCAGCTGTGAGGGAAGGAAAGGCAAGCTGCCCGCCGATGATGACGAAGGCCCCAGTCGAGGACCCAAGAAGAACAAAAAGAAGAAGAAAGCCCGACCATTCCAGCGGGAGGATCTTGACGACGATCTCGTCGCCGCCATGGAACGCAAAAGACCTCAACGCCCTCCAGCGGGAGGCATCTTTGACAAGATGCTGAAGGAGCCATGCCCTTACCACAAGGGAGGGGCAAACCACAAGCTCGAGGACTGTCGTATGCTGAAAAAGCATTTCGACAGTCTGGGGTTCAAGAAGGACGCGCGCGACGACCCAAAGAAGGAGAAGAGCGGCGACAAAGAGGACAACAAAGACGATGACGGCTTCCCAGCCGTCCACCACTGCTACATAATCTATGGCGGACCCTCGACGCAGTTGACCGCAAGGCAGCGCAAGATGTAACGCCGTGAGGTCTTCACGGCAAGAATGGCGGTGCCCTAGTACCTCAGCTGGTCGAGCACCCCCATCACCTTCGATCGATAGGACCACCCCGACAAGGTGGTCACCCCTGGCGTCTATCCGCTCATCGTCGACCCCGTCATCGTCAACACCCGGCTCTCAAAGGTGCTGATGGACGGCGGTGGTAGCCTCAACATCATCTACCTCGAGACCTTCGACCTCCTAGGCATCAACGGGGCGCAGCTCCAGCCGAGCGCCGGTGGCTTCCATGGTGTCGTACCAGGAAAGAAGGCGTTGCCGGTAGGTCGAATCGACCTACCGGTTTGCTTTGGCACGGCGGCCAACTTCAGAAAGGAGACCCTCACCTTTGAGGTAGTGGGATTCCGAGGTACGTACCACGCCATCATTGGGCGCCCGGGTTACGCCAAATTCATGGCCATCCCCAACTACACCGTCAGCTCCTCTTTCGAGCACGCATACGAGTGCAACGTCGAATGCGTCGAGTATGGAGAAGCGGTCGAGAGTTCCACCGAGCTCGCCTCGAAGCTCGAGGCCCTGGCCACAGAGGCTCCAGAGCCTAAACGCCACGCGGGCAGCTTCGAACCAGCAGAAGGAACAAAGAAGATCCCGCTCGACCCTAACAACTCCGACGGCAAGGTGCTGACGATCAGCGCTGACCTCAACCCCAAATAGGAAGCTATGCTCGTCGACTTTCTCCGTGCAAACGCTGACATGTTTGCATGGAGTCCCTCAGACATGCCGGGCATACCGAGGGAAGTCGCCGAGCACTCCTTGGAAATTCGAGCCGGTTCCAAGCCAGTGAAGCAACGGCTGCGCCGCTTCGACGAGGAGAAGCGCAAGATCATTGGCGAGGAAATCCACAAGCTTTTGATGGCCAGATTCATCAAGGAGGTTCACCATCCCGACTGGTTAGCAAACCCTATATTAGTTAAGAAAAAGAATGGGAAAATGAGGATGTGTGTCGATTATACAAGTTTGAATAAAGCATGTCCGAAAGTTTCTTTTCCATTACCACGTATCGATCAAATTGTTGATTCTACTGCGGGATGTGAAACCCTATCTTTCCTTGATGCATATTCTGGTTACCATCAAATAAAAATGAAAGAGTCCGACCAGCTCGCGACATCTTTCATTACGCCTTTTGGGATGTATTGTTATGTAACCATGCCGTTCGGGCTTCGAAACGCGGGAGCTACATATCAGCGTTGCATGCTCCATGTCTTTGGCAAGCACATAGGATCGACGGTCAAGGCCTATGTCGACGACATCGTCATCAAGTCAAGGCAACGGGGAGACCTGATTCAGGACCTCGAGATCGCTTTCAGTTGCTTACGCGCCAACTAGATCAAGCTCAACCCCGAGAAGTGCGTTTTCGGCATGCCTCAAGGCATGCTCCTGGGTTACATCGTTTCCCAGTGCGGCATCGAGGCTAATCCCGAGAAAGTCTCGGCCATCACAAGAATGGGGCCAATCCGAGACGTCAAGGGCGTGCAGAGAGTCACGGGATGCTTAGCGGCGCTGAGTCGTTTTATCTCGAGGTTGGGAGAAAAGGCGTTGCCACTGTATCGACTTCTGAAGAAAGTCGAGCGTTTCTCTTGGAATCTAGAGGCCGAGGAAGCCCTCGATAACTTGAAGAAAATGCTGACCTCTGCACCAGTCTTAGTCCCGCCTCAACCCACAGAACCTCTGCTTCTATACGTCACATCGACGACCCAGGTCGTCAGTGCAGCGGTAGTGGTCGAGAGGCAGGAGGAGGGGCACGCGTTGCCAGTCCAGAGGCCGGTCTATTTCGTCAGCGAGGTGCTCTCGGAGACCAAGGTGCGTTACCCACAAATCCAGAAGATAATCTTTGCCGTAATCCTCGCCCGACGCAAGCTGCAGCACTACTTCCTCGGCCATCCTATCACGGTGGTCTCGTCTTTCCCCTTGGGCGAGATCATCCAAAATCGAGAGGCCACAGGAAGAATCACCAAGTGGTCGGTCGAACTCATGAGTGAGACCCTCACTTATGCGCCCCGTAAATCTATCAAGTCACAAGCCCTGGTGGATTTCGTCACAGAATGGACAGACTCCCAACTCCCCCCGGCTGAGGTTCAGTCAGAACTGTGGACGAAGTATTTCGACGGGTCTCTCATGAAGACGGGAGCTGGGGCGGGCCTGCTGTTCATCTCGCCCCTGGGCGTTCATATGAGGTATGTCATCAGGATTCATTTTGCCGCATCCAACAATGTCGCAGAATACGAGGCCCTTGTCAACGGCCTGAAGATTGCCATCGAACTTGGAGTTCGACGCCTCGATGTTCGAGGCGACTCCCAGCTCGTCATTGACCAAGTGATGAAAGCCTCAAACTGCCACGACCTGAAAGTGGAGGCGTACTGCAAGGACGTTCGTCGACTCGAGGACAAGTTCCACGGCCTCGAACTCGTCCACGTCGCCCGACGCTACAACGAGGCGGTTGACGAACTCGCTAAGATCGCGTCGACTCGAGGCACGGTCCCACCTGACGCGTTCTCGAGAGATCTACACGAGCCGTCCATCGACTTGGGCTCGGGGGCAGGTGTCGAAGCCGCTCCTGCCCAGCAGACCGACACCGTCGAAGCGCTACTGATAGCAGCTGAGGTATTGGAGGTGGAACAGTGGCCCGGTCGACCATTTGATTGGCACTCGCCGTTCCTCGGCTGCCTAATTTGCTGTGAGCTACCAAAAGATCGATTCGAGGCCCGCCGTATTGCTCGACGGGCCAAGTCCTATGTAATCTATGGCGAGGACAATGAGCTATATCGACGAAGCCCGACGGGGATCTTGCAGCATTACATCACCATAGAAGAAGGCCGAAAACTCCTCGAGGATCTACACTCGGGGGCTTGTGACCACCATGCAGCTCCACGGACCCTCGTAGGGAACGCTTTCCGTCAAGGCTTATACTGGCCAACGGCCATAACTGATGCCATCGAACTCGTACGCTCATGCCATGGGTGCCAAATCTACGCCAAGCAGACGCATCTACCCGCTCACGCTCTCCAGATGATCCCCATCACATGGCTGTTTGCGGTGTGGGGGCTCGACTTAGTAGGGCCTCTACAGAAGGCAAAAGGGGGGTACACCCACTTGTTGGTGGCCGTTGACAAATTCTCCAAATGGATCGAGGCTCGACCCATCACCAACATCCGCTCCGAGCAGGCCGTCCATTTCTTCACCGACATCATCCACCGGTTTGGGATCCCCAATGTCATCATCACCGACAACGGCACTAAGTTCACCGGCAGAAAGTTCTTGGACTTCTGCGATCGGCATCACATCCGTGTGAACTGGTCTGTAGTGGCCCACCCTCGAACTAACGGCCAGGTCGAGCATGCCAACGGCATGATTTTACAGGGGCTCAAACCAAGGATCTACAACCGCTTGAAGAAATTCGGCAAGAAGTGGGTCGAGGAGCTTTCTTCGGTCCTATGGAGCTTAAGAACGACGCTGAGTAGGGCCACAAAATACACCCCATTCTTCATGGTCTATGGCTCTGAGGCCGTGCTCCCAACAGACCTCGAGTATGGATCCCCTCGACTCAAAGCATACAACGAGCAATCGAATAAAGAAACTCAAGAGAATGCGGTCGACCAACTTGAGGAAGCTCGAGACATGGCCCTCCTCAACTCTGCCAGATATCAGCAGAAGCTTCGACACTACCACGACAAGCACGTACGCAAGAGAGATCTGAACGTGGGCGACCTCGTCCTACGGCGGCGGCAAAGCAATCAAGGACGCCACAAGCTGACTCCACCATGGGAGGGCCCATACGTGGTGGCCGAGGTCCTGAAGCCGGGGACATACAAGCTCGCGGATGAAAATGGGGCAATCTTCACCAACGCGTGGAACATCGAATAGCCACGTCGATTCTACCCCTAGAATTTCAGAGCTTTATGTTCCCATGTACATTCTGTACCAAGTCCTTATGAATAAGTGCATGAATGAATGAGATCTTTCCCTCGAGTAATTTATTTTTTCACGACGGTAGAAGGGAGTACCAACTATGACCCATCATAGTCAATACCCCCTCGGGGGCTAGCAGGGGGGTGCCCCCCAGTGTCGAAAAAATTAAATAATTCTCTCGTTCCTATAGTAAATCTCACGCGGTCGAGTAGTGGCGGCACCTCGAGCCCCTTAAGGGCCGAGGAACAACGAGCCTGAGGACTCCTACGCCCCTGGGCTACGGTACCTCTACTCGCATCCTCACCCTCGAGGTAATCAAGGTCGCTTTAACAAAAGACCAAATGAGAGCTACAGACATAGGCGCAAAGGGAAACAAAGGAGCCTCGAGCGGAAAGACAGATAAACATTCACAAAAATCTAACAACCACTTAAAGTCATTATATTACTTAAGACAAATTAGCAAAGTACTATACAAGGGGCCTAGGCACCCAGAGCAGGCTCACAGGCCTCAGTCCGCGTCTTGGCCCTCACCATCCTCGCCCGCGCCTGAGCTAATCTCAGGAGGAAGTACTTCTGGCTTGAACAACTTAGCCAACCTCTCCCCAGGAACCTCTGTGTCGTCGATCAAGGCATGGAGCCTCTCCTCGTTCTCCGCGCCAGTCTTGGAGATGTCGGTGACGAAGCCGTGGGACACCACCTCCATGTCGTAAGAGAAGCCTGAGCACTCCGACGTGAAGGGCGTCCCGCACCCGGTCCCTCAGCGTAGCTCCAAGGTAGCATAGCTTGTCGACGAGTGCGTCGCCTCGAGCCTCCTCCCTCGACTCGTCAGTAGGCTCGAGCTCCCAGGAGGCCGAGAGGTCGCTTATCGTAGTCCGTAGACGACCATTCAAGGCGACCTCCCCCTCGAGCTGAGCCTTGGCGGAGCGAGCCTCGACTTGGGCGGCCAGCAGCTCGTCTTTAAGCCCTGCAAAGACTAGCACGAGGAAATTAGCTAACACCAAACACACCTCGAAAAGAAAACTCGATAGTAGAAACATACCGCGGTGTTGGAGCCGTGTTCTCGCCAACCAAGTTGGTGTTGGCCCTCTCGACCTCCCTGTTGGAGCGCGCCAGCTCGGTGTTGGCAACACACAGATCTTCGATCGCCTTGCCAGCTTGCACGATGGCCCCATCTTTTTCCAGCAGCGCTCTCTTCAGATGATCGATGTCGTCAGAAAGGCTGCGGGATCGAGCCCGCTCCGCCTCGAGGTCTTCGAGGGCCTTCTTCTTGGCCTCCTCTGCGGCGCTCCTGGTGATCTCGCTGATTCACACACTCCACCTTCATCCTCTGGAAGGATTCTCGGATGGAGGCTAGGTCAGTCTTGAGGAGGCCCTTCTCCTTGTCCAGGCCAGCAACGGCGTTCTTGTAGGACAGGGCCTCCTCCCGGGCATTGGACGCAGTCTCCTCGACCATCATGGCCCGTTCCCTCAGAAGCGCAGCCTCTTCCACAGCTCTCGTCAAGACCCCTCGAGCCTCGGCCAGAGCAACCTCCCTCTCCTTCTTCTCCTCCTCGAGCGCCAAGAGCTCCTTATAGGCCTTGAGGAGTTTCTCCTGTGACTCCAGGAGTTTGTCCTTGAGGATGGGGAGCTGCTCCCAGCCTCCTCTCGTGGCATGGATGAAGCTCGACTTGATGCGGGAAGTTTCTTTTAGGTCCTGCAAGCCAGCGATTGAGCAGTTAGGACACAAAACCAAACGTTCTATATACTTACAAAATAGGCCGGTCCGAGCCCGTTGTTAACAACATCCGACAGGAGCCCCACCGTGTGCTTCATCTAGAGGCGGAGCTCCTCGACGTGCTCCCACTTCTCGGCCCCCTTCTGATCGTCTAGAAAAATATTGGGCTCAGACGGATCGGTGGAAGCCCGGATGCGGATCCGGTCGGGGCACTAATTCTCCATCTCCTGGTCGGCCTGCGCCTTGACGCCGCGAATGAGCTCCTCGACGGTCTCGAGTGACCCCCCGTGGCGCAGGAACAAGTCGACGAGGGAGGGGAACCGCCCGTCGTCGTCCACCGTCTTCCAGGTCCCGGTTTTGCTGCCTCCACCACCGCCCGACGTCCCAGCCTCATCCTCCTCATCGAGAATGCGGTCCTCCCACGACCGACGCTCCCGGAGGAAGCCCGGGGCGATTCTGTCCATGCCGTAGATCGTCCTCCTGATCTCGGACTCAGGGTCGACGCGGGTACGCATCATGCATGCGAGCGCCACCACGCCGTCCGCCCGCCCCGACTCTACTAGGATCGAGGCGGGCGAAAAGGGACGGAGACACGCCGAGGTCGGAGGACCGAAAACTGGCAAACCCTCCTCCTAGTTCCCAGGCTCTTGCGGCGCCGGTGCTACTGGTTGGGGCGGACTGTGAGGAGGAGGCTCGAGCTGCTTCTGCTCCTGGGGCTCCTGCTGCCGCAGCTCCTGGGGCTCTGCAGCTCTTGGCGGCGGTCCTGCTCCAGCAGCCCCTCGAGCTGGGGATCTGCTGACGGCTGCCCCACTTCTCCTCCCTTCGGCTGTAGCTGCTGTCCCTCCTGCCGGCTATTGCTGCGTGTTCTGCTCGCGCTCTCTTTCCTCTTTCCTCTTCTGCTCTTCGACAGAGTGGAGCCCGATGGGCCAAGGCGTCCGCCTCACGGTGGGAGAGGCATCGACCTCCTCGTCCATAGGGTGGGCGTCCCTCGAAGACCCATCGTCGCCTGACCCGTCACTTATAGTGATAGGATCGGCCTCAACCCCCGATCAGGGAGGCTCGGGGGCTCCGTCCTGCCCTTGCGGGTGAGGCGCCTCGACCCGCTTTGGCGACGACGGGGTAGGCTCACCCGCTAGGGGACGGGGTGGGGCGCTCTCAGTACCGGTCGGCGGTCGAGGGTCAGAGGAGCCTGTAATACACACATAAGCAAAGGTCAGTCGTCACAAGAATGACATAACTCCCATAACAATGGGAATAAGCCGCTGACCCAAATCTTTGGAGGCCGCGCCCACTATAAGCCTTTTCGCCATCGAAGGCTGGGCCTGCTCAAGCGTCCGCTACAACCTGAGGAAAGAGAAATGGGCATAAGGGAGACCGTTATACGAGAAAACGCAAAGAAACAGGAAGAACGAGAATCACAACGTTGAAGAACTTACCCCACAGGGAGAACGGCCCGCCTGCCGGTGCCTCGACCGGCAGGCCTCGAACCGCCCCGCGTCGAGGCTCCAGGACCCTCACGGACAGGCGCAGGCCTTGGTCCAGCATCTCCCGCCTGGCGAGCGCCGGGGCTAGTGCTCTTGCGACCAATTTCTCCCTTTTCAGAGGCCACGGCGCGGCCATGGGTCAACGGCCCCGTCGCCTGGGGCTTAACCCGGCCACCCGCCTTTGGTGCAGGGGGAGGTTGGGGGTGCAGGACGGCCCGACATGGAGCAGGCGCGGGAGGGGCGTCAGCCCAGGGGCGGTGAGATCCGCCTGGACCCTCTTTTGGCGCTCCCGTCCGTGGGGCGTCGAAGTCGCCTCGAGGCAGACCCTCAAGGATCCGGTCGAGGCGAGACGCCATCCCCTCGGAATCGTCGCTGTCGTCGTCGCCGTCGCCGCCGTCGTCCTCACTGGGGGATTCTTCTTCAGGCTCCCCCCTTTGCCTGGACTTAGCTCGACGTGCCTCTAACGCTTGGCGGTCGAGATTCTTCGTTTTCTCTTCTCTCTTTTTTGAGTCCTTTGCGGACTTCTACTTCTTGGCGGACTGGCGCCGCTTGTCACGATCGACCTCATCCTCCTTTACTGGAGGCCTTGAGGACCGAACGTCGATCGGTCCCTGCGAGAGCAAAGACTATCTTAAAGAGGGATCAAAGGAAACCCAGAATCGAAACCATGTGGAGAAAGAGAACTTACCAGATTGATTGACCCCTCGTCAGGCCTCATAGGGAAGCCATTGACGTGCTCCGGCTGGAAGTCACCGGCGACGGCGCCCGGACCCGGGCCGCAACCTCGTCGTCCGCCAGAGCCTCGTTGGACATCTGGCACGCCTCGAGGTCCCAGGACGAGACGCCAGGACCCATCTCGTCCATCCTCAGCGGCCGAGACATCAACGGGAGAACCCTCCGATGATGGACGGCCGAGAGGACGAGAGCGGCGATCAGGCCTTCCAGGCGCAACTTCTTCAAGGCGTCGAGGAGGGGGTCAAGCCGTGACTGGTGAACTTGGATGACGCCGTACGTCCAGTTCTCCGAGCGCTCCGTAATCAGGCAGCCGGTGTAGGCAGGAAGGAGGCCGTCGTCATTCCGCAAATAGAACCACTGGGAGTCCCACCCGGCGTGGTTTGATGACAACCCCACCGGGATGTACTCGCGTGGCCTCTCCGTCTTGCCGGTCTTCAACACCAGGTTGAGGCACCCGGCCCGTACGGGTTTCCTCACTCCAGCGGCTCCGGCGGGGGCGTTGAAGAGCTCGCCCCTGTAGAGGTGGAGCCACAGGTCCTAGTGGGGCATCATTCCCAAATAGCCCTCACACACTGCGGCAAAGACCGCCGCGACGGTGATGGCATTGGGGGAGAAGTGCTGAAGCTCCACCCCGTAATGGTGGCAGAGCGCCCGCATGAAGCGACTCGGAGGAGCGCCTAGGCCGTGGCGGTGGAACTTGGCGAACGAAACCACATAGCCCTTGGGCAGCTTGGGCTCTCGGTGGTCCACTGGCGGCGCGATCCACTCCGGCGACGACAACGATGTGCGGTGGCGTAGGAGTCCCTCCCTCTCGAGCTCCAGCAACCGGCGCTCCGTCATCGACGACGGGCGCCAGTCATCGGCGGCGACGAGTCTCACAGGCATCCTTGGGTGGAAGAAAGGCGAATTCGCTACTGCTCGAGGGTGCACGCGTGCGTGAGATGGCGAGGGAGCTAATGCCAGAATGAAGGCAGAAGGTAGAAGGGAGAATGGCAACCGGGCCACGGGATATTTATAGACGGCAACCACCAACGGGAAGATCCTATAAATATGGTAACTCCCCCCATGAATGCGCCACCTAACGGTCTTTTTTCCTCTCACAGATGGGACGCTATGGATTCTACGCCGATACAGTGTCGCAACGGCTCCCGCCTGAAAAGACGCGCCCAACGGGCAAAAAGGTGAACCGTCGCGGCCTCTTCCTTCCCTTGTAAGCCAAGGTACGTACCTACGAGAGTCTCAAGAGGTCGCAGGCTGACCCGCCGAAAGGGTTCGACAGCCGATCTCGAGCACCAGAGTTAGGGATGCCCGATGAGTGGTCGAAAGTCGAGGCCCGCCTCGAGAACTCGCTGGGGATGTCCAAGGTTGGGTCGAGACAGTCGAGAGGAATCCCCACGACGGGAGGCATCGAGCCGCTGGACTCTATCGAACGAGACCAGCATCCCCGACCACATCGACCCCGCTTTATGAGAACGCCTCCGGGCTACAGCTGATCCCCTCGAAAGGGGCACAGGTTCTCACTTGGATTACCCGTTAGGAGCTCAATCTGGGGTGGATGACGCTCGCCCTATCGAGAGTACGTCGAAACCCCCACGCAGACGAGCCAATCAGAACCTTCCACCACAGGTGTCGACAGCGTTTCTGCACATTAGGCGATATAACCCTCGAAGGAGTCAAAAACTCCTCCAAGGGCTCGGGGGCTACCCCCGCGGGGTCGCTCACGCGCCCCCACGGAACCTCGACCATGAAATATAGCCTCCACTCAAAGCGCCAGCGCTCAAATGGAGACTCGGGGGCTACTGTCGAGGATATCAGTAAGGGGTACCCCAATTGATGCCCATGTCGAGATTATCCGTACGCAAGTCGAGGCCTCCAATTTGACGCCTTATCCAGTTGTGCGTACGGTCCTCGACGACCGCAGCCTCGAAGACGGAAAGGGCGTCCTGCAAATCGACCAGAGCTCGAGTGCAGGCTACCGCCGAATACGGAAACGGGCTCGAGCGAATCGGAAGACGTCGAGCGCAAGGACGCCGCCCGCCGCCTGACGCGAGCATGGGAACCAGGGCATTTAATGCGCCTGTCGTGTTCCCACCTAACACGCTAGTTGCGGGAAGCGTGATAGGGAACAGGCACCCGTCCCATCATTCTTTTTGCAGCCTTCCCCACCAAATAACCCAGAGCGTGTCAGGATGCAGGAAGCATGGTCGGAACGTCTAATCAAGGCCCCCTCGAGACATCCAAGCTCAGCCCTCTGGCTGGCAAGGTGTTACACGGCAGCCGATCCTCGACCAGACACGTTTCCTTCCTTGGGAAGGGTTGGGCGTCGAGTGACAACACCACAACCACTCCGACGTATCCGCCGCCATGACATACAGGCGTGCAGCAGACAAACCAGCCCAAGACGGCGTACAGAGCTGGATACAGGGGCACGCGTAATCATCATCAAGCTACTAGGATGGGACGGCTCGAGACCACGTCGGTACGGAGGCCTCGAGTAGGTCAGCGCGCCATGCCCCTATCGACCCCTACTCTGACGCCTACACATGTACCCTAGGCCCCTCCTTGGAACTATAAAAGGGGAGGCCTGGGAGCAATCACACGATACGACACAATACCCAAGCCATACGCAGTAGTGCAAGCTCACTCCATCTTACTTCATACCACGCTTGTATTCACCCCTGTACAAGCACTTAGGTGGAAAATAATACAAACTCCCCCCCCACTGGACGTAGGGCCTTCTCTTGCCCGAACCAGGATAAATCTTTGTGTCTTTTTTTATCACCATCTGGAAAAGGGAGCACGCATACAAATTTACTAGTTGGTGTGACCCCCCGGGGGGAAAACATCGACAGTGCGCTTCAAGAAGACGACCACTAAGCGGTCAAAGACATCCCCATCAGTTGTCACTGCTACTCTGGCACAGGCTTTCAAGGTAGACTCTTAATTTCCTTTGCTTATACTGATTTTATGCCATACTCATATAATCTTATCAGGGCGCATCAACTGCCACGGGGACCTCATCGGTAACTTTTATTGTTCAACAAAATTTCATCAATATTCTTCTATGTTTTTACTCATGAAATCTTTGGTTGTTCTAACAGCAAACTGGTAAATCAGCGAGGACCAAAAGTCCCCAAACAAGTGCCGATGCTCCCAGCCCAGCCAAGCCAAGCCAAGAGAAAAGGCCCCAAAAGCACCAAATCGCAACCAAAACGCCATAGGACAACACCATCTCCTCCTCGTTTAGCATCGTCGATCCATGTGGAGTTATCACCTTCTTCACTAGAAATCCAGACACAACAAGTAACGTCCCCTCCTCGACCAGCACCTCAGCCACAAGAAGCACCAACCGATGTGCCTGAGCAAACTGTCGATCCAGCGGATCTGAGCATATCATCGGTTGTTCCTCCAGAACGAACACGCACCGCACCCCCTCAAGGTAAAGTACTGATCATAGCGTTATCACCGATGACTTTTATTTTTGCAAATCATAATCACCCTTGTAATCTCTCAGTTGATATTATCCCATCGACAACTTCAGCCGATCAGTCCATAGTACCGACTGCATCTCTAAGCCAGAGGCGCGAAATCGCCCTGAAGCAAGTAAGTTATTTGATTTCTATCCTTTATATTATTAACATCTATCCATCAGATAATTTATCTTTATTTCCATTCAGGAACAAGACTCCCCACATAGCCTATTCTCTTTTGCCATCAATATTTCCGATGACGAGGGTGAAGAAGCAAGCTCCTCTCAAGCAGTAGGATCTCATCGGTAGAAATCAAAACTAAGCTGGAAGACCTATTGGCTTTGCTGCATCAAGATACAACCCAGTTAGTAGATGATTCTGATCCAGCCAAAGCTTAATTCAAGACTCTTCGAGGTCAGATCCTAGCCGATGTAGAAGAAGTCTTATTCCAAGCTGCGCACTTAGAGAGCCGCCAGCTCCAATACCAGAAAGCTACTCAGCGTCTTGCCGATAGAGCCGCCTACACCCAACTCACAGAGGAAGTAATGCAAGTAAAGCGTATTGCTGATGAAAAACACAAGAGCATCGGCATTCTGCAGTCCTCAGGGGATGAACTGAAGCAAAAGATTTCCAACCTATCGGCAAGAAGGGAAGCCCTGCTAGCTGAGCTCAAACAAGTAGAAGAGGCCCTGACCCAAGCTCAGCAAGAAGAAAGTTAGCTGCCTGAGATGCTCAAAACTCTTCAGTAAGAACGAAACATTCAGGCTCGTAAAGCACTACAAATGAGGAAGAAGCTAAAACCAATAGAAGGCTCTGCCGATGAAGATATCCGAAAGATAGAAGAGGCCAACCAGATCCGTCTGTGCGCCATATCAACTATTCAAGCCTTCCTGAATCTGTGAACTCTTCATCAGCAATTTGTTTCATTCCGCCCTTAGAAACTTTTGATCATTCTGGTCTAGCAGATAGGACTGTTATCGGCACTTTTAAAACATTATGCATGATCCTAGATATATTTCATCCAGCGGATAGGTGTGTTATCGGCACTTGAAGTTCTATGCATCAACCCAGATACTTGGGTAATACCTCTTTAAAGATTTTCCATTTAATGCTCTAGGAAATTCAACTCCTTCGAGAGTTTCTAAAATATAAGCGTTGCCAGGAGCAAACCGATTTACCCGATAAGGACCTTCCCAATTAGGAGACCATTTTCCAAATTTTAAACTTTTAGTCTCAATCGGTAGAATTAATTTCCATACCAAATCTCCATCGGCAAACTCCTTAACTTTTACTTTTTTATCATACCATTTAGCAACTCTCTTTTTATTTTCTTCTATACTTATCAAAGCCCTCGACCGATGCCCTGCCAAATCGTCCAACTCATCTTTCATAAAAGTAGCATAGTCATCGGCAGCCAATTGATCTTGGAAAGATACCCGCCTAGATCTAGTCTTAATTTCCCATGGTAACACCGCATCGTGCCAATATACCAATTGATAGGGTGAAACTGTGGTTGATCCATGGCATGCCATCCGATATGACCACAAAGCTTCATTTAACAATGTGTGCCATCTCCTAGGATTTTCTTCAATTTTTCGCTTGATGAACTTAATAATCCCTTTGTTGGAAGCTTCGGCTTGTCCATTAGCTTGAGCATAATAAGGAGAAGAATTCAACACTTTAATCCCCATACCGATTGCAGACTCATCAAACTCTCCTCATGTGAACATAGTACCTTGATCGGTAGTGATCGTTTGAGGAATACCAAATCGGTAAACAATATGTTCCTTTACAAAATCAATCATGTTAGCCGATGTCACTTTCTTCAAAGGAATAGGTTCAATCCATTTAGTAAAATAATCAGTGGCAACTAAGGAACTTATGCCCCTTGCTTGATGGCGGATAAATCTGGTCGATGAGATCAATAGCCCATCCCCGGAACGGCCCAGGCTTAATAATAGGATTCATGGCCGATGCGGGTGCCCTTTGAATATTGCCAAACTTCTGACATCCTTGACACCCTTTGAAGTATTTAAAGCAATCTTCAAGTATGGTCAGCCAATAATATCTGTTCCTCCTAATCATCCACTTTATCTTGAAAGCCGATTGGTGTGCTCCACACACTCCCTCATGAATCTCACCCATCAAGCTTCTAGCCTCATCGTTACTCCAACATTTGAGCAAAACTCCATCTATTGCCCGGTAATACAACTCTTCTTCGAGGAGCACGTACTTTATTGCTTGAAACCTAACACGCCTCTCAACCCTTTTTGACGGGTCTTTTAAATAATCAATAATTTCCTTTCTCCAATCATCGGCGCTGATTGCCGATAATATATTCAAGATGGGTGGATATCCCGAGGCATGTTGAGCCAACTGATTAGCTTCTTCATTATGTAACCGAGGAACATGCTCTAATCGGAAATCCTTGAATTCCCATAACAGTTGTATCCTCCTTTCATAATAGGTTATCAAAACCTCACTTCGGCATTCATAAATTCCAGGCAACTGATTTATAACAAGCATAGAATCACCGAAGATCTCAACAGCATCGGCATGAGCCTCCTTTAATAATTCCAACCCTTTGACCAGAGCTTGATACTCAGCTTGATTATTTGTTGACGTAGCAATAATTGGCAGAGAAAATTCAAATTTCTTTCCCTGAGGAGAAATTAGTATTATACTGATTCCTGCCCCCCGGTCACATGTAGATCCATCAAAGAAGAGCGTCCAAGGAACGATTTCCAAAGTATCCACTCCATTGTGATGTTGAGTGAAAAAATCGGCCATAACTTGTCCCTTAACTGCCTTAGCCGATTCATAACGTAGATCAAATTCCGACAATGCCAAAATCCATTTGCCGATTCTACCACTCATAATCGGCATTGATAACATGTATCTGACTACATCATCTTTGCATATAACAGTGCATTCGGCCGATAACAAATAGTGTCTCAATTTGATACATGAAAAGTATAAGCATAAACATAGTTTTTCAATTGCCGAATACCTCGTCTCAGCATCCACCAGTCTTCTACTTAGATAATAAATCACACGTTCTTTCCCTTCAAATTCCTGAATTAGAGCCGAACCGATGACCATCCCATCGTTTGACAAATACAATCTGAAAGGCTTTCCTTCTTGAGGTGGAATCAGAACTGGAGGATTTGTCAAATAATTATTGATTTTGTCCAATGCTAACTGTTGCTCTCCGCCCCAAACAAACTCTTGATCGGCTTTCAACTTAAGCAAAGGACTAAAAGCACGAATCTTACCAGACAAATTAGATATAAATCGTCTGATGAAATTTATTTTGCCGATCAGAGATTGAAGTTCAGTCTTATTGGTGGGAGCAACTATCTTGTTGATGGCATCAATAGATCTCCTACTAATTTCAATCCCTCTCTGATGCACTATGAAATCAAGAAATTGTCCCGCCGATACACCAAATGCACATTTATTAGGATTCATTTTTAAACCATGTTTCCTTGTGCATTCCAACACCTTTCGCAGATCGGCTAAATGCTTTCTGAAATCTCCAGACTTAACCACCACATCATCAATATAGATTTCCACCAACTTGCCGATGAACTCATGAAAGATGAAATTCATAGCCCTCTGATAAGTAGCACCAGCATTCTTCAAGACAAAGGTCATGACTATCCATTCAAATAATCCAACATGACCAGGACATCTAAAGGCAGTCTTGGAAATATCTTCCTCAGCCATGAATATTTGATTGTATCCTGCATTACCATCCATAAAGCTAATGATCCGATGTCCAGCTACAACGTCAACCAGCAAATCGACAACCGACAGTGGATAACCAACCATCGGCGTAGCCTTATTGAGATCCCTGAAGTCAATGCAGACATGAAGTTTCCCATTCTTCCTGTAAACAGGAACAACATTGTAAATCCATTCGGCATACCGACACTGCCGAATAAATTTAGCTTCAATAAGTTTTGTTATTTCGGCCATAATATCAGAAAGAATATTAGGATTACATCGGCGTGCTGGCTGCTGATGTGGCCGAAACCCAGACTTGATAGGTAACCGATGCTCAACAATCAATCGGTCTAAACCAGGCATCTCGGTATAATCCCAAGCAAAACAATCTTTATATTCCTTTAACAAATCGGTTAATTGTTGCTTACACTCCGAATCTAACTTAGCACTAATAAAATTAGGCCTTTGCCTATCACCATTACCTATATCTATCTCTACTAAATCACCAACCGATGTAAACCCCTGGTCTAGTTTTCCATCGTTGGCGAACCTATCCCTTAAAACCCTTCATCAGAACCAACTGCTTGGATCGGTGGAATTTCATAATCGGCAACTTTGAGAAAATCCTTCTCCCAAACTTCCCCTATAATGTAACTGGTCCTTTCATAAGTATCTGCCTCTGCTGATGCAATGACATATGAATCATCTCCTAAGACAATTTCAATTTTGTCACCTACCCACTGAACCAAGCATTGGTTCATTGTAGATGGAAAGCAGCAATTGGCATGAATCCAATCTCTGCCCAATAGTAAATTATAAGCACCCTTTCCACTGATGACAAAGAAAGTTGTTAGCAAGGTCTTGCTACCGATGGTCAACTCAACACATATGGCTCCCTTGACTGGAGACACATTTCCTTCAAAATCCTTTAACATCATAGGTCTTGGTCAAATCTTGATGCCCTTTTCCAAGCTTCTGACACACTGCATATGGCATAATATTGATAGCAGCTCCACCATCAACAAGTATTTTGGTCATCGGCTGCCCATCAACCCTACCTTTGACAAACAAAGCTTTAAGGTGCTATGTTTCGTCATCAGTGGGCTTTTCAAAGATAGCTGTCATCGGGTCAAGAGCTAACTGAGCTATCTGATCGGGGAAATTTGTCTCCTCATCATCACTGAAAGGTGCAAGGAATTCCATCGGTAACATAAACACCATATTAACTCCTGCCGATGGACCTTTTTCTTTGGGATCTGACTGCTGCCGATCTCCAGACTTAGCAGAATTCTCTCCCCTACTCAGTTCTTCTTGCCGTTCTCGCTGCAACCTTCTTTTCTGCGTCCTTGTTAACCCCTCTAGACACCATGGGGGAAACTGTGTCTGTCTCACCGATTGATGACAGTTCTCCCTTGATTCCATCCGATATGTATTAGCATCCCTGCAAAATATGAACTCATCGGGAAATCGTGAATCCGCCATCTCCTCGAGTTCCTCTTGGTTTCGGGGAAAATAACCGACACGCTCACCAAGCCTGTCATGCACACTGAGTCTACCCCCCAGCCAATCGTGAACTGATGTCCTTCCTCTAATCGGCCCACCAAAACACCAATTATCATCTTGATATCGTCGATTCGATCTATCATGCCGATTATAACCATTGCACTCAGGGCAATCTCTAACAGTTGGTAGTTTGATATTTTGTTCCCAACAGTGGATGAAGAATGGCAATTCCAATGATCTTTATGCCGATTCGACTCTTGTCGGTGTCTTTCCTCTTCCTGGCGACGATCTTCCTACTGGCGACGATACTGATCTTCACGCTGTTGCCATGTTTCCCGATGTCTCCTATGGGTGATCACAATGCCAGACTGAGAAGGCCTTCCTGAGCTAGTGCCTTCTTAGATCAAGCCCTTGCCCTTGGCGTCATCGGCAGTAATCTAGTGCTGAGGATCTACCGATGCACTTCTCTCAGCTGCTTCTGATGTCAAGACTTTGGTCTTTCCCTTGGCATCCAACATATTTGTGGGGAAAGGATGCTGGTCGATCTTCATCGGCTTTTGAGCTTTGGAGCTATCGAACTTAATTCTCCCAGATTCTATGGCCAATTGCAGTTGTTATCTAAACACTTTGCATTCATTTGTACTATGAGATGTTGCATTATGCCACTTGCAATACTTGATCTTCTTTAACTCTTCTGCTGATGGAATCACATGGTTGGGCGACAATTTAATCTGCCCCTCCTAAAGCAGAAAGTCAAATATTCTATCGGCTTTTGTGATGTCAAATGCAAACTTTTTTGGCTCTTTATGGCCGAAAGGACAAGACATCGACTTCTTATTCTTTACCCACTCTGCCAAGCCGATGACTGGTTCTTTATCAGAATCTGAGCTTGTTGCCTCATCAAGGAACGACACCTTTTTGTTCCAAGCTCTCTTAGGCTCGAAAGCTTTGATATCTTGGTCAGAAATCCTCTATACCAAATGACTTAGACTTTCAAACTCTTGAGAAGCATATTTATCCTTGATATGGGGCAACAATCCCTAGAAAGCCAAATCGGCTAGCTGCCGATCGTCTAGAACCAGACTGTAGTACTTGTTTTTGACATCCCGCAACCTTTGTACAAAACTTTCAACCGATTCATCATTGCGTTGCCTCAGTCTGACTAAATCGGTAATCTTCTTCTCATGAACACCAAAAAAGAAGTACTTATGAAACTGCTTTTCCAAATCGGCCCAGGTAATCACTGAATTTGGAGGCAATGAAATGATCCAAGTAAAGGCCGATCCGGATAGAGATGATGAGAATAAACGAACTCTTAACTTATCTCTGTTAGCAGCTTCTCCACATTGGATGATGAACCTGTTAACATGCTCCATGGTTGACGTATCATCCTGTCCAGAGAATTTATTGAAATCCAGTACCTTGTACCGATTTGGGAGCGGAATCAAGTCATATGCAGGAGGATACGATATCTGATAAGAATAAGTGTTGACTTTGGGTTTTATCCCAAATTGATCTCTCATCACTGTTGATATTTGGGAACGCAATAAGGAATTGATCCGCAAGCGCATGGATATCAGTGAGCACTTCACCCGGGAGGTTATCCAGAGTATCGTATTTATTTTTTTACCACTAGGAGAAAGAGTGCATCTGACAAACCCGGTCTATTACTACTAACCCTTTAGGCAACAAAGAATGTTTCTCGATGTGAGTGATAAATAGAGAAGACTACAACCGTAATCTCCTTCTAACCTTGGTAAGGATGATCTACTGTTCTATTGGGGAGGCTAACGGAATCTAGACACCACAAAGGATGTTCAACCCGCACCTATAAACCCTATCCTCCTGCTAACGAGATATGGTCTGCAAAGGTAACTCGGAAATGTCACGTTCCTCGCTACTACCACGGTCTAGCTAGTCAGGGAATATCTATGAGTATCCTAGCTTAAACACCACGTCTACGCTAGAGATGATTACTCTAAACTCTACGCGAAGAGATTAAAGTAAACTAATAAACCAAAAGAACAATAAAACAAGAACTTACTAGAATTTAGAAGTCGAAATACTGAAGAATCCTAGGAGCAAGCCTCGGGTTAAGAGAACTTGATCCCGCAGGTACAAGCTCGGAGTAGACACCGACAGGCCGGGCTTCCTCCGATCTACACCTCCACTCTATCTCCCTCAATCTAGTAGAAACTAGAAGATCTATTTTTACTCACATTGGTTGCTAAGCCTAAAAAAAATTTTATTTAGAGGAGAGTTCGAGGGCTCCTCTCAACTCTATGAGAAACTTGTCTCCTCCAGGGGCCAGGGGGTCTGGTTTTATAGTCCCCTCAAGTGAACGTGAGCCGTTGGATCAAACCGACATTGATTGGACGGTTATCCTTGATCCTTTAGGTCGGTGGAGCGTCGTCCGCGAAAAGAGTCCCGAACCAAGTCCAGGAGGGGGCGGGCGCCCAGGTCAACTAGGCGGGCGCCCAGTGCCTGGCCCCGTTCGGCCTCCGCTTCCTTCCTGTGGCTTCTGGAGTCTTCTAGATGGTAGAAAATTGCGCGGTGCATTGATATCTCTATGTAATCCCGACATGTGGCCCTTTCTTCCTTATTTCCTGATAACCACCTGCAGAAACAGATAAACAACAAAACTCGTGGAATTCTGTCAGATCAAACCATAATGCTAGGTGTTGGTTGCATATTGGTCCTTTCTCTTGTTTATTTGATAATTAAAATTGATACTTAAGAACCATCAACAAATACCCCCATACTTAGGCTTTTACTCGTCCTCGAGAAAAGGATGGTTAAGAACAATATCTGGGGTAAAACATTTTATTTATATCTGCAGGGTGTTAAAATCCACTGTGTACTATAGTCAGGGAAGTATATGGTTAACAGTAAAGATCCTTTCTTCTTAATCCTGTCACTTGGAGTTTTTGTATATTTTTAAAAGAAAGTTAGCATACCTTTTATCCTCATAGGTTCTCTCAGATCACTCATTATCTTTTATATATCTCACTGAGGCTGTTTTAATTTGCAAAAAATTCTCAAGCATACTTACCTTGTATTTATTGCCTGATCAAAACGGGATCCGAGGAGGGGAATGTCATACTCTTAGATCAGAGACTTTGGAAATTAAAATCTTTATCAACTCTTGCTGGCATATTGCTTATTAGAGGGACCATGGGCTATCATTTTCTTTTTCTTCTTCTTTTTTTAAGTGGATACCGAGGTACCCCTAATTCTACTGCCGGACACTCGTCCATTTTTCTGCGAGGTTATCGAGCACTTGCTCCTTTTTATTTCCTCGAAATATCTTTATTTTTGCATAGCCCATGCCTCTAATGCAATAATACTTCGGAAGAGTGAATCTTTCTGAATAAATGTCTTGATCTTAAGAGCATGATAAATCTCTCAACAAGGGTCTAACTCATTTTGAACAAACTCAATATAGTTAATATTTTCAGTTTTATCAGGCATATAAAACACTGAGGATGGTAGCTAGAATTTTGAAGATTTTTGAAATAAATTCTCCAAGCAACAATGATATCAAGAATAAGAAACTCATACTTTACCATCTCACATTCCACACTGACTTAAGTAACACAGGATTTTAAAATGATTTTTCAATAATTGCAAGTTTCACAAAATATCATAGAGTGAGATTAATCATGATTAGAAACATTTTAATCTTGTCGGAAACAGTATTCTGCATAATCCAAGATATATATGTGTATGCGTAAAGTGTGCAAAGTGTGTACCTGAATCGTGGAGTGGTGTAGTCGAAGTGTGTTTGGCATGTCGAGGGATCTCCCCCATACTTGTTTTCTGCTTTCTTGCACAAGAATAAAGTAGAGACACACAAGACATAATAGTAATAATAATACTCTTTATTAATCTTGAGGCATTTATTACAAAAGACTAGTAGCAAACTGACGACAATAGTAACAAACTAATGATAATAGTAAACCTAAACCAAATTTAAAGATAAATGACTAAGATGCATTGCCTCAAGGTCTAATCTAGATAACTTAGCGACGCTCTAATTCCTTAATCTTCTTATTGGCACTGGCAAGATCCTGCCTAAGGCCTAGTATAACGGTGTTGTGGTTAGAGAGCTGCCTAGTGAGGGAATTAATCGAGGACTGGAGGTCTATGATAACTCTGTCTAGCCTGCGAACGTCCTCATCAATATCTACTATAGTCTTGCGACGCTTGGGAGGTGTCTCAAAAGCATTGAGAGCGTGCTTTGGGTTGCTCCCGTCGATGTGCTTGAGAAACTTTCCATCTGAGGGATTATTCGGATTACCATAAGTGTGTTTTCCATAACAGAGAAAATTGGGACCGAGGGGGAACAGGAGCTGGGCGCCCGCCCACTTGATCAGGGCACCCGCCCTCTCTCTGTCTCCTCTATGGGTCCGCTTCCTCGAGCGTGTTTCTAGATGCAAAACTATTTAGGAAAATATATGTATGACCCAAAAACGTCAGACTAAAAAGGTCAGGTTCTAATTCTCTATGGGAAGGTAAAAATGGACTACGTCTATTTCTTCTATTTCTTCTCTATGGGAAGACGTTGACCATTTACCTTGAATAACGTACCTTCGTCAATTTGAAGTGTGATAGCTCCGTGGGATGATGAATTAATTACCTTGAATGGTCCTTCCCATTTGCTCCGGAGTTTTCCATCCCCGAAAAGCTTCACCCTGGAATTAAAAAGTAATACCTTATCTCCGGGTCTGAACTCCTTCTTCTTGATTCTCTTGTCATGCCACCTTTTGACTCTTCCTTTGTAGATCTTCGAATTGTGATATGCTTTCACTCACCATTCTTCCAATTCTGATAGTTGCATTCTTCTATGATCTCCAGCAACATCTAGGTCCATATTCCATCTCTTTATGGCCCAGTGTGCTTTGAACTCTAGTTCAACAGGTAGGTGGCAAGTCTTCCCATACACCAATTGTTATGGAGACATTCCAATTGGGGTCTTGTATGCTGTCTGGTATGCCCAGAGTGCATCGGGTAACTTGTCTTTCCATGCCGTTCCCATTTCATTTACTATCTTCTGAAGAATATTCTTGATTTGTTTGTTGGAAGTCTCTGCTTGGCCACTTGTCTAAGGATGATAGGGGGTAGCGACGTTGTGACGGATTCCACGTTTTGATAGATATTGCTTGAAGCGTTTATCAATGAAGTGTGCTCCTCCATCACTTATCACTACTCTGGGGACTCCAAATCTTGGAAATATAATTTCTTCAAACATCCTCTTTGAACTGATGTTGTCGGCATGCTTGCAAGGTAATGCCTCTACCCACTTGGAGACGTAGTCAACTGCCACCAAGATGTACTCACACTTCTTTGATGGAGGAAATGGACCCATATAGTCTATTCCCCAGACATCAAAGAGCTCAATCTGAAGGTTGTTGGTGAGTGGCATTGCATCCCTTATATTTATGTTTCCGTGGCTTTGACATGGCCCACATCTTCTGATATATTGCTTCGTGTCTTCATACATTGTAGGCTAGTAGAATCCACACTACCAGATCTTTGAATGTGTACGGAATGATCTTCCATCCTTCCTCAGTGGTGACACATCTCCTAAGTAAGCTATCAGAGCATACTCGGAAGAGGTATGACTCATCCCATATATGTGAACGACTTTCTTGAATAAGCTTCTTTTTGTTTGCTCCTGGCGGTACATACCCTGAAACCATAAATTTGACAATATCTGCATACCAGGGTTCAGACCTGTTAATCCCGTAGAGCATGTCGTCCCGGAGTGAATCATTGATGCGGGTTTGCTGTGGATTCTTAAAATACATTCTAGACAAATGATCTGCAACAGAATTTTCTACTCCCTTTTTATCTTTTATTTCTAAGTCAAATTCTTGGAGTAATAAGATCCATCTAATCAGGCGAGGTTTAGCATCTTCTTTAGTGAGCAAATATTTTAGTGCAGCATGATCAGTGTAAACAATTATTTTAGCTCCAACTAAATAAGATCTAAATTTATCAATGGCAAAGACAACAGCCAGAAGCTCTTTTTCAGTCGTTGCATAGTTAAGTTGAGCTCCTGTCAAAGTTTTATTGGCATAAGCAATTGCGTGATGATTATTATTTTTAGTTTGTCCCAAAACTGCCCCCATAGCATAATCACTAGCATCACACATAATTTCAAAAGGCAACGACCAATCAGGGGGTTGAATGATTGGTGCAGAGATGAGTGCTTTCTTTAATAAATTGAAAGATGTTAGACATGCATCATCAAATTCGAAAGGAGCATCCTTGGCTAGCAAAAGAGTAAGTGGTCTAGCAATGAATAAAAATCTTTTATGAATCTACGATAAAAACCAGCATGGCCAAGGAAGCTTCAAATTCCTTTTATATTCACAGGTGGAGGTAGTTGTTCAATTACTTCAATTTTAGCTTTGTCAACCTCAATACCTCTTTTAGACACTAGGTGTCCCAGCACTATTCGTTCCCTAACCATGAAATGACATTTTTCCCAATTATGGACTAAGTGCTTTTCTTCACATCTTTGCAAAACCTTGTCTAAGTTTTCAAGACAACTGTCAAAAGTTTTTCCATAAACAGAGAAATCATCCATGAAAACTTCCATAATCTCTTCAATCATATAAGAAAATATAGACATCATGCATCTTTGAAAAGAAGTTGGTGCATTACATAACCCAAAAGACATTCTACGGTAAGCATAAGTTCCATATGGGCATGTAAAAGTGGTTTTGCTTTGATCATCGGGATGGATCGGGATCTCATGATACCCTGAATATCCATCTAAGAAATAGAAGAACGAATGGTTCGCTAATCGCTCTAGCATCTCATCTATGAAAGGTAAAGGAAAAAGATCCTTTCTCGTGGCTTTGTTTAGTTTTCTATAGTCTATGCACATCTGCCATCCTATGACGGTGCATTGCGAAATTAGCTCGTTCTTCTCATTCATAATAACAGTCATGCCTCCCTTTTTTAGGCACAACTTGAATTGGGCTTACCCACTCACTGTGCGGCACAGGATATATAATCCCTGCATGCAGCAACTTTATAACTTCCTTCTTAACTACCTCTCTCATAGTGTTGTTAAGTCTACGTTGGGGTTCTCGAGAAGGTGAAACAGAAGGATCTGTTGGAATACGATGGGTACAAATCATAGGACTGATTCCTGTAAGACCTTGGAGTGAGTAGCCGAAAACTGAGTGATGTTTCTCAAGAATGGCCATCAATCGTAGAGTTTGCTCCTGAGTGAGTTTATCGCTAATGATCACAGGAAACTCTAGATTATTGTTTCGGAAAGCATAGATAAGAACGGGTGGTAAAGTTTTAAGCTCTATGGGAGGTCTAGGTGTTTCTGCAAACTCATCTAAGGGTTCAGGTTTAGAAGGTTCGGCTTCTTCTTCTATGAAGAAAGGAGTTTTGTCTTCTAAGTGTGATTCTTCTAAAAGTTCAAGAGATGCAGCCTTTACCTCCTCCATAGGATCAGGCAAAAGATATGACACGGCCTTATTATTTAAGGAGTGTGAAATTGTTATTGGGATTTTAAAAGCTTTTCCAAAAGAAATGTGTAGCTTTCTAGTATGACCTTCATAATGGAGTCTTCTAAAAGGTTGTCCTATCAACAGGTCGAAGTCCCATGTATCAAAGATATAGAAGTTCAAATGA
Organism: Sorghum bicolor; assembly: GCF_000003195.3. Lineage (NCBI taxonomy): Eukaryota > Viridiplantae > Streptophyta > Magnoliopsida > Poales > Poaceae > Sorghum > Sorghum bicolor. The sequence continues at coordinate 19,896,640 of NC_012877.2, forward strand.
ACCATGGAGCCTTCTACCGTAAGAGATAGGACATTAATAATTCCAAGACTGGGGACTAATCGTCCCGAAGATTCCTTTATGACCTTTGTTGTGGGGGTTAAGACAAGATTTTTAAATAGTTTAAGTGCAAAAGATTCAGACATGATGTTGATCCCCACAACAGGATTATAGAGAGCATTAAATTGATTAGAATTATAAGCACAGTGTATAGTTATAGAGGGTGTGTCCAAACGGATCACATCAGAGGAAAGCTCTGAGTCCTCCAACCACTCGCTACTCATGACTGAGATAAGCTCTCTTAATTGATATTCACTTGGTAAATAAATGCTAAACTGGCCATTTTGGGGTTTGTCAATAGAATGGTAGTTTGAAATGTTTCCAAAATCGGCAAAAAGATCAGATTCTATATCCAGCATGAAGTCCGGTGGTGGAATTTCTTCCTCTTGTGGCTCAGAACTTGGGATAGCTAAAGTAGATGAAGATTTTGGCAGAGTGTCATGAAGGGTATTATCCATCTCAGCTTCTAGGATTCTATCTAGGATCACTCTTGCTTCATTAGTAGGGATGCGAAAGAAAGAACCTCTAGACATTGTGTGTAGCATTTGTTTGTGATTTTTCTGAAGACCTCGAAAAAAGTGAAATAAAAGAACAGGGTCTTCAAGATTAAGGTTTGGACCAGATTCTAAAAGATCAGAAAAACGTTTCCAGGATTTTCCCAAAGTTTCATTATCTTTTTGTTTAAAAGATAGGACTTCGAGTCTAAGGTCGCCGATACGGTCGAAGGAATAAAAATCTAGACAAAAGTTGTCTCATAAAACTCCCCATTCACCTCGTTGTTGACTTACCTTCTGACTGTACCATTGTCTAGCTTCTCCCCTTAAGGAAAAAGGAAAAAGCTTCCAACGTAAAGTTTTATCAGAAATGCCTTCAATGCGAAGACAATCACATGTTTGCTCAAAATCTCTAATATGAATGTAAGGGTTTTCGTCTTCCTTTCCTGAAAAAGATAGGTTTTGTATCATGGCAATAAACCTAGAACTTAACCTATACTGGGATGTTTGGATAGGCTGTGATGACTCCCATGGTAAAAGGTTAGTTTCCGAAGGTGTTGCAAATTGGTAGATTGATTTAGAATCTTGGTTTTCCATAAGGTAAGAGTAAAGAAAATAAATACAGAATATAAAAGATAAGAAAAGATAAAAGTATAGATACAAGCTAGTAGTAAGACTCAAGGTTATCTCAGCAAACCGTCTTTCTCCCCGGCAACGGCGCCAGAAATGCTTGTTGATATTTTGGAACGCAATAAGGAATTGATCCGCAAGCGCATGGATATCGGTGAGCACTTCACCCGGGAGGTTATCCAGAGTATCGAATTTATTTTTTTACCACTAGGAGAAAGAGTGCATCTGACTAACCCGGTCTATTACTACTAACCCTTTAGGCAACAAAGAATGTTTCTCGATGTGAGTGATAAATAGAGAAGACTACAACCGTAATCTCCTTCTAACGTTGGTAAGGATGATCTAATGTTCTATTGGGGACGCTAACGGAATCTAGACACCACAAAGGATGTTCAACCCGCACCTATAAACCCTATCCTTTCTGCTAACGAGATATGGTCTGTAAGGTAACTCGGAAATGTCACGTTCCTCGCTACTACCACGGTCTAGCTAGTCAGGGAATATCTATGAGTATCCTAGCTTAAACACCACGTCTACGCTAGAGATGATTACTCTAAACTCTACGCGAAGAGATTAAAGTAAACTCATAAACCAAAAGAACAATAAAACAAGAACTTACTAGAATTTAGAAGTCGAAATACTGAAGAATCCTAAGAGCAAGCCTCGGGTTAGGAGAACTTGATCCCGCAAGTACAAGCTCGGAGTAGACACCGACAGGCCGGGCTTCCTCCGATCTACACCTCCACTCTATCTCCCTCAATCTAGTAGAAACTAGAAGATCTATTTCTACTCACATTGGTTGCTAAGCCTAAAAAGAAATTTTATTTAGAGGAGAGGTATTCCTTCGCGAGCTCCTCTCAACTCTATGAGAAACTTGTCTCCTCCAAGGGCCAGGGGGTCTGGTTTTATAGTCCCCTCAAGTGAACATGAGCCGTTGGATCAAACCGACATTGATTGGACGGTTATCCTTGATCCTTTAGGTCGGTGGAGCGTCGTCCGCGAAAAGAGTCCCAAACCAAGTCCAGGAGGGGGCGGGCGCCCAGGTCAACTGGGCAGGCGCCCAGTGCCTGGCCCCGTTTGGCCTCCGCTTCCTTCCCGTGGCTTCTGGAGTCTTCTAGATGGTAGAAAATTGCTTGGTGCATTGATATCTCTATGTAATCCCGACATGTGGGCCTTTCTTTCTTATTTCCTGATAACCCCCTGCAGAAACAGATAAACAACAAAACTCATGGAATTCTGTCAGATCAAACCCTAATTCTAGGTGTTGATTGCATATTGGTCCTTTCTCTTGTTTATTTGATAATTAAAATTGATACTTAACAACCGTCAACAATCACCTCAGCTATCTTATCAGCCCAATAGGCATCGGCATCTTGCCGATGAGCGGGTTGTGGATCTGGCACCTGCTGATAAGCTTCCATGTGTCTCTGTGGTGCATGATCTCCAGGGAACATAGCATTAGCCACCGCCTGTTGACCACCAACTTGCTGAGCAAGATTCATCGGCTGATTGACCAATCCTTGATTCTGAAACCTAGGTTGCATTGGTCCCTACTGAAATCCCATAGCCTGATGATTCTGCTGAGGCATTTGTGGAAAGACAAACTGCCCTATCCATCCATTATTAACGTTCATCGGCGTAGGTCCTACCGATGGCTGATAATTGGGTATCATCATTGAATTGACATACCCTGGCTGTGTCATAAACCTTTGATGCGTCTGTAGTGGATCTGCCGATGCGTTAGGCATCTGGAATGATGGCATCTGAGAATTCCCAGTAAAAGGTCTTGCAGTGGTAGTTGTAGAATACCGAGGATTCTGAGTCATCGGTGATACTGGGGGTGCCGATGTCATAGGAGCCTTGCCTATTGTGTCAGCCACTTGAGATGTCCCAGAACTATTTGCCATAAATTCTGGGGGCATACCATATCCCCACCAGTTGGGAGGAACTTGACAATTTTTAAACACAGACCCTGACATAGCCGATGCCAATAGATCTGTAGCAAGTTGGATTTGTCCTTCTGATGTTGCTGGATTAGTCCTCATCGGTGTAGATTGCCCATTAGTCACCCATAATGTGCTTGGAGGAGAAGTAACTTCTGTACCCGCAATGGCTAGAGTAGCCGATGGAGCCGTAACCGATGATGATCCTGACTGATGATAGGTCGGGCCCACATAAGCTGGTGGTATCTGTCCTTCTTTGAAAGTTCTATCCACAGCATTGAAAACTGTATTTGACAACACACTAGATTGATTGATTAGAGCGTGATTAATAGCATTGTCAACCATCTCTTGTAGTTTACCAGGATTAGCTTCAAAAGTGATTTGCCGAGGCATCGACAATGCTTCCTTTTGGATCACCTCACCGCTCCTGTTGACACTGAAAGATTTCAAACAGAGCTGCTTGTATTCTTCCAAAGCTTTTGCCATAGCTTGCTTCTGCTCATCTCTGAGATTGGCTTCCGTCACGGGGATGATGTTATCTGTATCGAAATCAGTGTTCAACACGTTAATCTTGACGATGAATCTCGGTCCCACCGAGCGTGCCAAAAGATGTGTTTGTGCAAAAATAGATCTACAAACACAAAGGGCTAATACTGCGAACACATGGTTTTTACATAACCATTGTGGAGCACCTTTGTTGTGTGATGAGCGATTGTCAACATGCCAACATTTTGGTGGGTTGTTGGTTCGGTGGTTCTAATGATATCCTGGCACAGGGTTATGTGTCGAAACAGTGTCTCTTGGCTTTGTGATGTGCAGGTGTAGAGTCTGTATGCGGTGGCAACGGTCGAGTGAAGGTCAAGTAGGGCGTGCCGTGCTGATGGACCGGTTGCGGTGAAGGGCGGACGTGAGACTTGGACTGACGGACCAGACGACCATATGGCCAGCTACGGTGGCTGACACTTGGCACATCGACAAGCGCAAGTGTACACGGCGGGGGACGCGTACGGGCTACGCTACTCGTGGGAGGTTTGATGGTTTGTCCTCAAAACCATCAGAGGCGGGTTTTGCGGGTTTGGGCCTCAAAACCCGGGCGGAGGTTCCAAGGCGGAATGGACGACATGTGGCGGCATCGGGAAGTTCGCGTTGAGTCGAAGCAACCGATGAGGAGGCGCAGTGGCCGTCGGATCAAGAGCGAATGAGTTGGACTAGAGTTCCCTTGGGCTAGCTATTTTGCTCAAAAATATTTAGAGGACATTTGAGAAATATGTAATATGCCTGATAAATAAGCCGGGAGAGTCCCCCAACTCTCCCCAACCCTCTCCACCTACAGCTCTTCACACCCTCATCCCTGTCATTTTTGGACCACCCTCTCTCCACCTCTCTCTCGGAACCCTCTCCCTCTTTCTGTAGTTTTTTCCTGCTCTCTCCCGTAGGTCTATGAACTGAAGATTTATTGGTGTAATTTTGTTTGATTTGGTGCGGGAATGGAGGCCCAAATCCTCCAGTTGTCCTCCGAGATTCATCACTTTTACTTGTGATTTTCGTTTCTGTTGCACTGACTGTGTTCTTCTTTTTCTCCCCATTTTTTGTGTTTAGCTGTGATCTATGTTTCCTGGAGTTTGAGTCAATTTCAAGCAATGATTTTTGGGAAATAGTTTCGTTGCTAGTTGAATTTCATCTTACCAAAGTTTGAGAATATTTCGTGTGTTTTTGAATCGGTTTTGGCCGATTTTGTGGTTGCTTTCTTATTTGCTCGGTGTCCTGTCCATTTGTTGGTTGCAGGTGAGGTCACGCAGTAGCACTACCAGCGCCGTGTGCTTTGCACCGTGCGCGCTCATCTGAGTGGTGCTCGCTCTCGGTCCTGGTACTCGAACAACAGTTCATCGGTCTTGACTCCAGAGGCAGAGCAATCAGTGCTGGTTGCTCAGGTGTTGTGCGTAGCTTCCAGAGTGCTTGTTCCAGTTCCTGTAAAGATCTATTTGTTTTCGCATCTGGCTAGCTGCTGTTCGTGGCACCTAGTTCTTCTGATTTCAGTTTGGATTTTTGCTTGTCTCCTGTGGTTTTCAGAACCACCGGTGGTGCAGACCCTGACGGAGCTCCTGCTTGCTTTGTTGATCAAGAGCACCCTCGTCTGCCATCTGTTTCTTGTTCTGCAGTCTGGACCTGCTCGAGTTTCACACTCTGTGTTAGTTCTTGATTCATCAGGTGTTTAGGACCAGCCTCTCCAAGTACTAATCAGTGCTTTCCAATTGTTTGTGTTCGCACAACTTCAAGAGGTGGAGAAGCAGACCACGTGAATTTTATTTCTTGTGTATTTTCTTGTGTATCTTTCTCAAGCATCAGTGTGTTTGAGTTTATTTGCTCTCCTTGTGTGTGATTTGAGCAGAGGCAACTTCTCTTTCGTGGGCACCTAGCTGTGCAGAACTGAGAGCTCCAGTTTGATGTTCTATTTCTTTTGTGATGGTCAATTTTCTAGGGGATTTTCAGGTTATTTTCTCCTAGCTCTGATTTTCAGTTTTATGTGTAGTTTAGTCGTTTGGGCTCTGATTTAAGTTCCATTTGTTGCGTTAGTTTTCTCTTGCTGCAAGAAATTTATCTAAGTGCTCTTGTCACCGGTTGGCTTGAGTAAATTGGTTTTGGAACGTGTTTGTGCTTGGCGGTGAGTTTGGGATAGCGACCAAAAATATTTCCTGAGAAAATTTAAGGCTCCCATTCACCCCTCCTCTGGTCGCCGTTTTCGGTCCTTCAATTGGTATCCGAGCCGGATAAGGATCATTCCACCTTAATCGGTTCGTGATCCACAAAGGCGACATGGAGCGTGGTTCCAGAAAACCACCGTTTTTCGATGGGACAAATTATCTCTACTAGAAGATACGCATGTCTGCACATCTTCAGGGGATTGATTGGCTAGTTTGGGAAATTTGCGAGGATGCTACTTTCGTCGTGATTGAACCCCGTGCTCGAACCACGCAAGATCAAAAAGATCGGCACAACGCAAATAGCAGAGCAAGATCTGTTCTTTTCTCGAGTCTTTCGCTTCCTGAGTTCGAGCGTGTCTCTGATTGTGCTACTGTTCGAGAGATCTGGGTGAGGCTTTAGAGCTATCACGAGGGTACAGCCCATGTCAAAACCAGACTCTATGAGACATACAAGAGATATCACGAGAACTTCACTCAGCTTGATGGCGAGTCTATCGATGCCATGTTTTCTCGTTTTCAGACGATCATTAACAAGATGCGAGCAAACAAGGCACAGCTACCTTATGATGATCATGATAGGGCTCTCAAGCTTCTATATGCCCTAGATCAGAAGGTATGGGATGTGAATGTGTCCGCCATCATTGAGTCTTCGAACTATGATACCATCACTGTGGACGAGCTGTTCAGCAAGCTCAAGTTCACCGAGATCGACTACCAGACTCAAGCCAAGCTCAAGAATCCCTCTGCACTGACTATGGCTTTAGTCTCAGGTAACAGTTCAAGTTCTTCAGCTAACCCTTCACAGATGTTGTTTGCCTTGTCTTCTTTGGTGTCTGTTTCAGAGGAGCAGTTGGAGACCCTTGGGGATGACGAGCTGGCGTTGATCATCAGCCGGTTCTCGCGGTTCCACAACAACCGCTTGAACCGCTCCCGGGGCGGTGATCAAAAGGTGGGCTGCTACAACTGTGGAGATCTCGACCACTTCGTCACCCACTGCCCCAAGAAGAACAAGCACTCCTCCGACAAGTACGACTCCGGCAAGCACAAGGACAAGCGCGACTACACCTGCAAGAAGTACAAGTCAAAGAAGGGCTTCGACAAGGAGGCGCTCAAGAAGATGTACCGCAAGAAAGCCAAGGCGCAAGAGCGTGCCTTCCTTCCTTCCCTCAGTGACCTCGACAACGACTCCGGCGATGACCGCTCCTCTTCTCCCTCGAGTGATGATGAGTCCGAGAGGAAGATAGAGGAGAAGCTGACCGGTCTTTGCTTCGTCGCTGACTCCACTCACGGAGGCTTCTGCACCATGGCGATTGATGAAGAGGTGAAGGCCACCAAGGATGAGGTCTCCTTCCACGACGACACCTCTGAGGTATCTCCTTCTGTCGATGACCTTGTCGCTGAGCATGATAGCATGAATGTCACCCTGATTAGTCAAGATAAATTGCTTAAGCGTGCTCCCCGTGAGAGGAAAGAGTTTAAGGACAAGCTAGAGTTGGCGCTTAAGGAGCTTGAGGTTGCTAAGAAGTCTGCTGTGATTGTGTCAGATGAAGTAGAATGCGATGAGTGTGCTGTTCATATGTCTAACTTCTCTGAATTGCAATCTAAGTATGCTACTTTGCTTGATGAGTATGGTGAGCTAAAGGCTAGGCCTGTCTTGTTGGGTGCGTGCAATTCCTGCTCGGGCTTGCAATCTGAACTGGCAGAGAAGAATGCCAAGATTTGTGATCTTGAGAAGGCCAGTTCAGATAGCGCCGCTGCTAAGTGTGCATGTTGTGTGAGCTTAGTGCTAGAGCTTGAGTCTTGCAGGCATGACAAGATGAGATCCGAGGAAGAAAACACATACCTTCGGTCCATCTTGAGTTGGGTGTCTAGCAGTGAGCCACAGTTGGGCATGATGATGAGCCAGTTCAGGCGGGGAACTTGCACATCGGGTGTAGGCTTTGCTATAGGTGGGAAGGGTGAAAATATTTATGGCAAGGTTTGTGAGTTTAGTGGTTTGAGCCCGAGTGAGAAACCATCGACTACTCCCAAGTTGATCAAATTCACTCCACCTGAGCTTTCCAAACCCACTGTCAAAGATGGAGTGTTTGAAGAACCTCCAAAAGTCCCACCTCAGAAACAAGTGTGGATTCCAAAACCTAACCATCTTAGGAACCCACTTGACACTCTACCAAACATCTTTGAGGATCCCCTTCCTAAAGCCAAAAAGCCACCAAGAGTGAACCATAGCCACAAGAGAGTGAACCAACAACCACCCAAGAGAGAGGTAAGGTATCACTGTGAGTATTGCCATAGGGATGGCCACCTTGCTGAGTTTTGCTTTAGGAGGAAGAGAGATGAGTGGCGAGAGTACGAATTGAACAACCAGAACATGTACCGCCCACCCCATGGTGTACATGTGCCGCCTGTTCAGAGGCGCAGTGCTAGGCCCAGAGGTGCAATGCCTCGAGGTGCTAGGCCTCAAGTTGCGAGACCACGTGGTGGTCTTGCCCGACGTGGTTCAGGTCATGATCAATATTACTTTGAACCTCGTGGTGGTGGCTTTGCTTCTCAGTCCCATAGCTCTAGCGGACCACGTTTTCCCTTTTGTAGTGATCACTTTCCTCAAATGGGACATGACATGCTTGGTGTTTTTCCTAAAACTTTTCTAGGGCAAATGACCCAACACTGGTATCCTTCACAATTTACTAACCCAGTGTTGCGCCATTTGCTCACCCCATGTCTTTCTATTGATGCAGATCGGAGGCCTGGAGAACATGTGGCTTGTTGATTCCGATTGTTCACGCCACATGACCAGAAGTTCAAAATGGTTCTCCAGCCTCGACCCCGTGCAATGTAAGGAGTACATCACATTCGGGGACAATAGCAAAGGTAAAGTGCTTTCTCGTGGGACCATTCGGGTCAATGAGAATTTTGTCTTGAAGGATGTTGCTTTGGTTTCAAATTTGCATTTCAATTTGCTTTCGGTTTCTCAACTCCTTCAGGATGGTTTTGAGGTGCGCTTTAAGACTGGTTTGTCTCGAGTTCTTGATTCTCAGGGAAATCTTGTTTGTCAGATTGTTCCTTTTGGTCGTGTCTTCCGAGTAGATTTTTCTCACTTTTTTGGCTCTTCTCGTTGTCTTGTGGCCGGATCCTCTTCTGATCTTTGGAAGTGGCATAGGAGACTTGGTCATTTGAGCTTTGACATACTAGCTAGGTTGAGCTCACTTGACTTAATCCGAGGAATGCTCAAATTAAAATTTGAGAAGGATTTGGTTTGTCACCCTTGTCGTCATGGGAAGATGGTTGCCGCTTCTCACCCTCCTGTGACTCAGGTCATGACCAAGGGACCCGGTGAGCTACTTCATATGGACACAGTTGGTCCGGCTCAGGTTCGGTCAGAGGGAGGGAAGTGGTATGTTCTAGTGATTGTGGACGATTTTTCTCGCTACTGTTGGGTGTTTTTCATGGAGGGTAAGGATGAGGCTTTTTCTCATGTTTGAGATTTGATTCTTTGATTACAGACTGAGTTGCCTAAGAATGCCATGAGAGCTATACGCAGTGACAATGGCACAGAGTTCAAAAACACCCAGTTTGATACCTTTTGTGCTTCTTTGGGTCTTGAGCACCAGTTTTCCTCTCCTTATGTTCCCCATCAAAATGGTGTTGTTGAGCGCAAAAATTGGACCGTTGTTGAGATGGCCAGGACGATGCTCGATGAGCATAGGACTCCTAGGAGATACTGGGCCGAGGCGATCAACACCGCTTGTCATGTCTCCAATCGCATTTTTCTTCGAGTCTTCTTGAAAAAGACTTCATCCATCTGCCATATCTCATAATCAAAATATGCAGCAATTGCTAGAATGATCCGGAAGATTTAAGCGTCGGTAGTGGCAAGAAAGTCTCGTCGTAGTAAATTCCTTGAACTTGCCTAAAACCCTTTGTGACAAGTCAAGCTTTATAGACGTGAACATTTCCATCCATATTATTTTTATTTTTATAGATCCATTTGCACTCTATGGGTATAACCCCATCAGGCAGATCAATTAAGTTCCAAACTTGATTGTCTCCAATAGAATCTATCTCGGATCTCATGGCACTTTGCCATTTCTCGGAATCTGGGTCCATCATTGCTTCTGCATAATTTGTAGGTTCATCATCTTCTAACAATAACAATTCCACATGCAATTCATGAAGTCTTGCTGATCTTCATGATTGTGGTGGTGTTTCTACTACCATGGGTGTCTCAACTTGTTCTGCTATGTTAGCATTGTTAGATGATGAGAATATCTAGGTCCATTGAAACTAGACTCATGCATGTGTGTATTGTAGATGGGAGGTGATACTTGATTGTAGGATTCTCTCCTTTTATTGTTGTAATCATACTTATGTACATGCCACCGTTGAGGGGCTTTTCCTCATGCCTATATAACACGCGACCATGGACCTAAGTAGGTACCACGTCCCTCTCATTCTCACATGGTAATTAGAGCATCTATCCTAGTGAAAAATATGGCGCTTGCATCCTCTTCCACCACCGCTGCCCTCGATGTGTTTTTTCCCTCGGCTTGTTCCCGGTCATGGAGAAGTTGACCAGGAATAATCATCCTATGTGGAAGCTCCAAGTCCTCTCAAGCCTTGATGGTGTCGAGATGGAAAAGTTCATCGATTCGGCAGAGAAGCCGCCAGAGAAATTCACTCCCCCCAAGGCCAAGACAGGTGATGAGAAGCCATCGGCCGATACAGAACCCATTCTGAACCCTGAGTTCAAGAAGTGGGTGGCCCAAGATCAGCAAATCCTCTCCTACCTCCTTGGATCCCTCTCTCATGAGATCGGATCTCAGATCACTTCAGTGACCACCGTGGCGGAGGCATGGACTGTGATCCAGGCGCTTCATGCATCACAATCAAGAGCCCAAATCATCAGCACAAGGATGGCTCTTTCCAATGCATCCAAGGGCGCATCTACCATCAGCGAATTCTTCATCAAGATGAAGGCCCTCAGAGACGAGATGGCATCTGTCAGTCACAAGTTCGAAGATGAGGAGCTGATCTCCTACATCTTGACTGGGCTGGACAAGGAGTTTGATTGTGTGGTGATTGCGGTGGCGACGTGAGTTGAGTCGATCATCGTGAACGAGCTTTACACGTAGCTTGTTTCATTCGAGCAGCACATGGAGGCAAGAGGTGGAGGACAATAGTCCTCAGTGAACATGGCCTCCAAGGGAGGCCACAATGGTGGCAACTACAACAATGCGCGCGGTGGTAGGCGTGGAGGTCGCTGTGGTGGTGGCCGTGGATAGAAAGGAGATCACAGTGGCGGTAGATTTAAACCAGGTGTCTACTGCCAAGTGTGTGGCAAGGAGGGACACCCTGCCTACTAGTGCTTCAATCGGTATGATCTTTCCTATCAAGGAGGCCAAGGCGGCCAATAGAAGACTATTGCTGCTGCGACGAGCTCCTACAACATCGACTCGACACCAACTGGTACATGGACACTAGAGCCATTGACCACATCATCGACAAGCTTGAAAAGTTGACCGTACATGATAGGTATCATGGCGGTGAACATGTGAATACTGCGAATGGGACAGGTATGGAGATTGCTAATGTTGGTCATAGTTTTTCTACATTTGCCAAATCTCCATCTACGCAATGTTCTTCATGTCCCACAAGCACACAAAAACCTTTGCTTTGTCATTCGACTTGCACGTGATAATAATGTGTTTCTTGAATTCCACCCCCATTATTTTTCAATTAACGAACAGGTGTCAAAGAAAACCCTTCACATAGGTAGATGTGAAGGGGGGCTCTATCCCTTGCTGCCATCCATGCCATCTCCAAATAAACAAGCATTTTCTACAGTCAAGCCTTCCACTTCGCTATGGCACCGCAGGCTAGGGCATGCATCGTCTCCGGTTGTTCAGCAGGTACTAAGCCACCATAAACTTCCTGTTTCTCACAGTCATAATAATACTAGGGTGTGTGATGCATGTCAGTTAAGCAAAAGTCACCAATTGCCTTACCCTAGGTCTACCAGTGTATCGAGTCATCCTATGGATCTTGTTTTCTCTGATGTATGGGGCCATGCACCAAACTCTATTGGTCGTCGTAATTATTATGTGAGTTTCATTGATGATCAGAGTAAATTCGTTTGGATATATTTGTTGAAACACAAGTTTGGGGTGTTTCAGTGTTTCCGAGATTTTCAAAAACTTGTTGAATGTCAATTTGATAGAAAGTTTGTGCCATTCAAACAGATTGGGGAGGGGAATATCAAGCACTTAACTCCTTTTTCAAGCGCATGGGTATAGAACATCATGTTTCATGCCCCCATGCGCATCAACAAAATGGGTGAGCCGAACGCAAACATCGGCACATTGTTGAGATGGGTCTCACCCTTCTTGCACACGCATGTATGCCTTTAAAATTCTAGGATATATCCTTTTTCACAGGAGTCTTTCTCATAAATCGCCTACCTTCCAAAATTATTGATAACAAAAACCCTTTTGAGAAACTCTTTGGCCATCCACCCGAGTACACATTCCTCCGCACTTTTGGCTACGCTGTATGGCCAAATTTGCGTTTGTATAATTCTAAGAAACTTGAATTCCGGTCTAAACAATGTGTGTTTCTCAGGTATAGCAATATGAACAAGGGGTTCAAGTGTCTCGATCCAAAGGAAGGGAGTGTTTACATATCCAGAGATGTTGTCTTTGATGAAGAGGTCTTCCCTTTTGCCTTTTTACATCCCAATGCAGGCGCACGACTTTGAGCTAAACTTGATCTCCTTCCTGATATCCTCAAGAATCCATCTCCCATCTTTAAGAATGCAAAAATCAGTGATCAGCATTTGTCTTCTCCTACCTCAACTAACCAGCCATCGAGCCTGCATCTTGTGGTGATGATACAGGTACAAACGTAGGCGCAAGCTGGTGAACAGACTGCTGGTGGCGGCTGTTATCGGCTATGTCACCCCAGCGGGAGCAGCAGCCTGGCCGAGGCTGATACGCTCGGTCAGACCGCGTCTGGTAGCCTAGGGAGATCCCCTTCGAAATTGGCATCTGGGGCCTCGCTGCCTCCTCTCCAGGCCGGATCGTCTATGGCATTGTCTTCAGCCACACCAATCGAGCCAGCACTCCTGACGCTACAACCTGATCCCAGCGAGAGGGAACTGGATCCAACATATATCTTGTCGGGCGGATCTTTTGTGGTTGAGCCCCCTGTGTCCTCAGCTGTCACGGAAGCTGCTGCTGATGCCGCTGTTGATGTGCAGTGGCTGGGGCTACCTCTCATAGGCCAGTCACTTGGCTCCAACGAGGGATCATGAAGCCCAAGGAGTACATAGACGGTATAGTGCGCTGGTGTATGAATACATAGGTACAGGCCGAAGAGCCAAACTTGGGACAAGAAGCACTTCAAAGTCCACACTGGGCATCAGCAATGGAGAGTGAATATCAAGCCTTGCTGAGAAACAAGACATGGCACCTTGTCCCTCGGCCCCAGGGCAGAAATGTCATTAGATGCAAATGGGTGTACAAGGTGAAGTGCAAAGCTAATGGCACCTTTGATAGATATAAGGCCAGGCTGGTCGCTAAGGGTTTTAAGCAACGTTATGGCATCGACTATGAAAACACTTTCAACCCGGTTGTGAAAGCTGCTACCATAAGGCTAATCTTGTCAATTGTAGTGTCAAGGAATTGGTCTCTTCGACAACTTGATGTCTAGAATGCATTCATTCATGGGTATCTAGAAGAAGAGGTATATATGCAGCAACCTCCTGGCTATGAAGACAAGACTCGCCCAAACTATGTTTGTAGGTTGGATAAGGCTCTCTACGGGCTTAAACAAGCACCAAGGACGTGGTATGCAAGATTGTGCAAGAGACTATAGGAGTTGGAATTTGTCCCCGCTAAGGCTGATACTTCCTTGTTCTATTATAGCAAGGGTGACTACACCATTTATATATTAGTATATGTTGATGATATTATAGTTGCCAACTCCTCTCCCAAGGCCACAACAGCTTTGCTTAAGGATCTACAGAAGGATTTTGCATTGAAGGTTGAAGGATCTATGTGATTTGCACTATTTTCTTGGAATCAAATTGAGGAGGAGCAATGATGGACTTGTGCTTACACAAGGACGATATGCAGCGGATGTATTGTCTAGGACCGGGATGGACAAGGCTAAGAGTGTTGATACACCACTTGCTATTTCAAAGAAATTGAGGCTGACGGATAGCTCTGCACTTGGTCCGGAGGATGCTAACATGCTATAGAAGTGTAGTTGGGGCGCTGCAGTATCTAACACTAACAAGGCCGGACATATCTTTCTCGGTCAACAAAGTATGTCCGTACTTGCATGCTCCAACTACAACTCACTGGAGCACCGTCAAGAGGATCCTGAGGTATATTAGTGGGACAAAGAAATTTGGACTTAAGATCAGGAGATCACAGTCCATGATGGTTAGTGCGTTCTCGGATGCTGACTGGGCAGGTTGCCTTGATGATAGGCGATCCACAGGAGGATTTGTTGTGTTCCTCGGTAGTAATCTTGTGTCTTGGACAGCCAGGAAGCAAGCAACAGTATCAAGATCTAGCACAGAAGCTGAATACAAAGCCTTGGCAAATACCACAATAGAGATGATATGGGTTTAGAAACTACTAAATGAACTCAGAATACCACATCCTCGGACAACCAGATTGTGGTGTGATAATCCGGGAGCAAAGTACCTATCGGCCAATCCTGTGTTTCATGCTAGAAAGAACACAGAGATAGATTTTCACTTCGTCAGAGAACGAGTGGCATAGAAACTTCTAGACATCCGTTTCATCAACTCCATGTTGTGAAGCTTTGACAGTTCACGACCAATCTCAACCTTGTAAGTGGCTGAGATTAAGGAGGAGCATTAGATGATGAGAATATCTAGGTCCATTGTAACTAGACTAATGCATGTGTGTATTGTAGATGGGAGGTGATCCTAGATTGTAGGATTCTCTCCTTTTATTGTTGTAATCATACTTATATACATGCCATCGCCGAGGGGCTTTTCCTCGTGCCTATATAAAACACAACCGTAGACCTGAGAACGTATCATGTTCCTCTCATTCTCACAAGCATCACTCATACAGTCATTCCCATCTGGTTCATTTTGAACTTCAAGATAAATCTTTTGTCCATTTTTCTCCCTTTTGAGAAACTCTTTCTCTAAGAAAACACCGCTTCAAGTAACAAACACTTTGTCCTCTATCTGGTTATAGACATAATACCCTAAAGTTTTCTTTGGGTATCCCACGAAAAAGCCCTTGTCTGATTTTGGTGTTAGTTTATCTGATATGAGTCATTTGACATAAACTTCATAACCCCAAATTTTCAGAAAAGACAAACTGGGACACTTACCAGTCGACATCTCATATGGTGTCTTAACTACAACTTAGATGGCACCCTATTTAAAGTGAAAGTGGTTGTTTCTAGAGCGTATTCCCAAAATGATAAAGGTAGGTCCGACTGGATCGTCATAGATCGAACCATGTCCAACAAAGTTTGATTACGTCACTCGGACACGCTGTTCCTCTCAGGCGTTCCAGGTGGCGTAAGTTGTGGAACGATTCCACAACTCTTTAGATGATTGCTAAATTCGTGACTCAAATATTCGCCTCCACGATCAGATCGCAAAGCCTTAATTTTCTTGCCACGTTGATTCTCTACTTCATTCTAAAATTCTCTGAACTTTTCAAATGTTTTAGACTTATGTTTCATTAAGTAGACATATCCATATCTACTAAAATCATTAGTAATAGTTATGAAGTATTGGAATCCGCCTCTAGCTGTCGTACTGATTGGTCCACATACATCAGTATGTATAAGTTCCAACAAGTCAAATGCTCTCTTAGGAAAACCTATGAAAGGTGCCATGGTCATCTTTCCTAGTAAGCAAGACTCACATGTCTCATATGATTCAAAATCAAACAAAGTGACAAGCCCATCATCATGGAGCCTCTTCACACGATTCTCCTTTATATGACACAAACAACAATGCCACAAATAAGTAGGACTTAACTCATTAAGTCGATGCCTTTTAGCACTAACATTACAGATAGGTGCATCATCAAGATTTAAAATAAATAACCCATTCACAATGGATGCACAAGCCACAAATATGCCATTCTTAGAGATCATACAACCATTGTCTTTACTCGCAAATGAATAACCATCCTCCATCAACACATGAAGGAGACACAATGTGTTGACTTGAACTAGGAACAAAATAACAGTTATTCAATTCCAAAATAAATCCCGATGGTAGATGAAGTTGCATCATCCCGACGTTCAACGCAGCAACTCTTGCATTATTGCCCATACAGAAATCAACTTCTCTCTTTTCAGTGCTTCTACTTCTTATCATTCCCTGCATCATATTGCAAATATGAGCAACCGATTCGGTATCAAATACCCAAGAATTAATATAAGAGTTAGCGAGGAAAATATCTGTAACATAAACAACAAGTGTACGAGCAGCGAGAGTACCTTTACTACTGTCATCCTTCTTCAAGGATGCCAAGTACAACTTATAGTTCCTCTTCCAGTGACCTTTCCCCTTACAATGAAAGCACTCTTCATCGGTAGCTATTCCAGCCTTAGGTGAAGGTGAGTTTGGCTTATGGATCTCATCCTTAGCCTTACCCTTTTTCTTCTTCCAAGCATTGCCCTTCTTTCTCTTAAAGTTAGGCTTGTTTTGGACAGCCAACACTTGGCTACTACCTGCAATTCTCTTGATGTCAGCCTCTGCTATTTTTCAGCATGCCACACAATTCATTCAAGCCCTTCTCCAACCCATGCATATGGTAGTTCGAGATGAAGTTTTCATAACTGGGTGGAAGAGATGAGAGAATAAAATCAGTGGCCAACTCTTGGCCAATTGGGAAGCCTAGCTTCTCCAGCCTCTGAGTGTAACCAACCATCTTGATTACATGTGGGCCAACTGCTACACCATCTGCTAGCTTGCAATCAACAAAAGCTTTTGAGACTTGGAACCTTTCAGTCCTAGCCTTAGCTTGGAATATATCATTAAGCGCTATGCTAATATCATACGCTGTATGATTATTTTTGAACTACATCTGCAGCTCAGGTAACATACAAGCAAGCATCAGGAAACTCACTTCAAGATCAGCATCACATGCTCTCTTCTAAGCGTTCTTCTCTGCAGCAGGTGCATTATTAGCAGGTGCTTCTGGTAATGGGGTGTCTAGAATCTCTTCCTTTTTCTCAGCACTGAGAACAATTCTAAGGTTGCGTATGCAATCCGCATAGTTTGTTCCATTCAACTTATCTTTCTCAAGAATTGAGCACAAAGTAAATGTTTGATTGGTGGGTGCCATTAACCTACAACAAAAGTAATGCAAAATACTAAGACAACATATCCAAGATAGAGTAAATAATATTAAATAAAATCTACTCCCACTAAAATCAATAACCCTCGATTGATACTTAGTGATTCAAGACCCACAACTAACAAGTATACTAGTGAGCTTTAGCATCACCGCTAGTAGACATGGTAGATCAGTAAGCAACTCCTTGCTAATCATATCACATATGACTCTTGTTGTTGGGGTGGCATCTCTATGCTTGTGTTGCCTAACTACTTATGCTCCAAGATCCCTAACCGTTAGGATGACCTTGTTCAAGCAACCAACCCTTCTGCAGTAAGTATCCGATACGAACCTGCCTAGTCAAGGAGAACCAGTGGAACCCTAATTTCATAGACCTACCACTGATTGTACAAGACACATGACAATGCAAGGTTTGGGGGAGCATGTAACTTAAACATTGCTAAGGGATCATTCTACTTCACTACCACACGCATGTAGATAAAAACATCATCGCATATGAAAGTAGAACATAGTAAGAAAGGCATAAAACACAGATATGATGTGGTATAGCCTATTATCACTTTGGGGATCTCCATCACCATTTTCTATTCATCATGGTGATCTCCATCTCCATAATCCATGTATGCCATCCTCTAGTAATGATTCCACCAAGACTAGCTATCACTAACGCAAGGCAGTGAATTAAAATTACATAGTCGCGGGTAGGATCACAAATTAGCACGCAGGCCATTACATCAGGTGGGCAATATCTATGTGGCTCCAGCCATATTGTCATTATAATGACATGAAAGCCATGAATTTATTACATACATGCATCACATACACATAAGGGCTATAACAATCATGAATCCCTGCAAAGCAGAGTTAACCGATTCGGACTCTAAACTTGCAAGGCCAAAAACTCTATTTCCCAGCCATTTTTGCAATTCTAATTTCATCAAACATGGTTTCACGGTGGAAAATTGGATGTAAAATTTTTTCTCTATGATTTTTTTAGAGATCTTCTCAATCCGAGCTACGAATCAAAAGTTACGAATCCGGTAACGCGTCGCCTAGCAGTAGATCCCATCTACTGCCGCCGCACATCACATGTGCTCGACACTTGACCTAGGGTTCAATTAGATCAATTTGATTGATCTCTATCTCACTTAACTCGGATGGCGTAATTCCGACCAGTACAAGTAGATCGTTACACTACCAGCACAACAAAACCATGAACCAAGATCAGAGACTCATCTAAAACTGCACATATCTCTATATGTACCCAATCGAATCTATAACAATGCAGTAATGGCTTTGATACCACTGACGGATTATGAGGATGCTACGCTAGCTAGGAAACAAAAAATTTTGACCTCTAAAACAGGATCAACTGCAAGTTATAGATTACGGATTACCACTAGAGGCACAGGTGCAGCGAAAGCGTCTTGATGTAGTCGTGCGTGTAGTAGCAGTGTCGTGCAGTTATGTGGTCGTCCACCATGCTAATCCCTCTCCCGCGCTTCATCCTTATGCTCCAGATGCAGTACCTCCGAGGTATCCCACACATGCGGGGAAGAAACGTTGCGCCTTCAGACTGCTAGGTCTACGAGGAGCAATAGGAGCGAGCGTGGGTGAGCGGCGGTGGCTGCCTAATGGCGTGGGATTAACACTAGCCGCGCCCCCTCAATCTCTTATATAGGTGTTCTCCAATTAGCCTTGAGTCTTCATCCTTATGCTCCAGATGTAGTACCTCCGAGGTATCCCACACATGCGGGGAAGAAACGTTGCGCCTTCAGACTGCTAGGTCTACGAGGAGCAATAGGAGCGAGCGTGGGTGAGCGGCGGTGGCTGCCTAATGGCGTGGGATTAACACTAGCCGCGCCCCCTCAATCTCTTATATAGGTGTTCTCCAATTAGCCTTGAGTCGGAGGCCCAATTAGAAACCCTAAGCCTTGTCTAATTCAGGTCCGGCCTGAATTAAGCTTCCAGCCCCTTAAGCATGTGACCCTATGGGTTCACATACGTATATACATGGGCCAAGTACTCCTACTCACCTAATAGTTGACAGCAGCATCTAGCAAGGTGTGACAACTATACGCATGCAAAGATCATATCAGATGAATCACTATATACACATACATGTTATTCCCTTACCACACAATATTTGGTCAACCTCGTGTGTTACCACGTAACCTAAGAATGACCATGCATTTGTTGATTCAATTGCCTTGGAGATGATCCAAAAATACCACATGTAAGAGACAGGAAAGGGTCATACAAGGATTCTTTGAGTTTTATTTGGAAATCTTGCAAAAACTCTGGAATGATAGTTGATCAAAGGGCAAGAAATATAGTGCTGGACTTAACTGTTCTGTCTTTTAACTGCTCAAGACCTAAGTGATAGCTATAAGCCCCATGGTTAAAGGTAATATGAGTGAGTCTTGAGTCATAAGAGTTCACTCTAATCCAGTGGAGAGTCCTTGTTTGAACATATGTGTACTTGTGAGGTGTGAGAGTATTGCAGCAACTCCTCATCCATCACTAAGTCTATCTTTGCTCAGGGACGAGCAAAAGCTAAGCTTGGGTGAGTTTGTTGATGGTAGTTAACTCCTATTTTTAACTGTCAACATAACTTTTGTAACTGCAAAGAGATGCTCATTAACATAGGTTTAGAGGTTTGAACTAACAAATTCCATGAGTTTTGGTGCATCTATATTTTGCAGGGGTCACATAGGAAAAGAGCTAAAGGCAAACTAATCATTAAATAAAAGTATCTCAATTGATTAATTGGACTGCACCATTGTGACGGGCTCATTGAGACGATCGAAATCCATATATCATTTGCCCTATTTGGAGTCTCGGATGAAGGAATATGAATTTCACAAGAAAATACACTTTTCTATAGTCTAGTCGAGAAGACACCAGAATGAATGAGAAGGCAAACGGCCACAGGAGATGGGCGCCTGCCACACCCCCTTGGGCGGCCACCCAGCTGCCTCAACCAATCAGGCTTGAGTTCAAGGATTCCCGTTCCACTGCCTTTGAGGATTAATCTTAAGCACACATTTAAGTTGGTTGGATCCAAGGTCTATGGTTCCTCTTAGAGGGTGGAAAGATTAGTACCACATCGCTAGTTCAAGGTAGAGGAGGGGTCAGATGCCTCCTATAAATACAAGCCTGAACCCCTGAGGAGAGAATCATTATGAGTTGTAGAGGCGTCCCTCGAATGGATGACCTCTCTTCTCTAGAGAATTTGGGCTAGACATACCAATGTAGTAGATTAGTTCTAGTTGGAAGTTAGGGAGAGCGGAGCTACGCTGTGGTTCTAGAGGAGTCTTCTTTAGAGTTTTCGTATGTCTTCATATGTCTTCTTTGTAAGACTTATGCTTTAATATATTATCTTCTCTATTTACTTTATGCCTATTTACGATTAGTGTAGTTGTTATATCTTGGCATGGGATCTTTGCTCTTATTGAGTGCTCTAGTTATTCATGGTAATTAGAGTAGTAAACGCTAGTGTAGACATGGTGTCTAGACTATAGTTTACCTGAGGTTGCGCTCCATCCCATGGATAGTAGTGGTAGCCCTAGGGGTGACAGCCCTATTAGGCCTTTGTAATCCACCACGTTTGGATTGATGTTTTGTAGAGCTTTTTGGCAGTCTTCCCCCGACTACTTTCTTCTAAATCTCTTTTGAGTGTAAAAAAGGTATTGTTGCTCCGAAGTGCCATTGTATAATTGCTATATCTTTTCACATTATGTTATCTTAGAACCTAAGTAATAGAGAAGTACAATGGAACCTTGATCTTTCCCGTTGTCCTCTCACTATGACTATCTATACATTTATTATTGAATTCTCTTTTATGCACTTAATTGATTTATCTTGTAGTATACTGTTTACCCCTGCTTTAGTCTAGTTGATATCTAAGTTAGAAGATGTAGGATAGTGAATTATCAAGATTCTTAACCCTAGCTTCCTAGTGGTAAAATATAAATAACGATACCTAGAATACTCTCAGTAAAATGCTATGATGATATTCTGTGCGCTTGCGGAATCTTTTATATTTCTTTTTGCACTAATGAATGTCATCAAGCATTTCTAGTGTCGTTGCTGGGGATTAGGATTTTTGCCTATCTTTGGTGATTGTGTTAAGAAATGCAAACAATAGGTTCTTCTAGCTCTTCCTCTTCTTCAATGAAATGTTCAGTATCGAACTGAGGCTAGGCCATGTCTTCCAGAGATGCCATCAAGACTTCCTCTGTAGGGTCTTCTTTAGGCTTGGGTTCTACTATCACATTATGTGAGCGTGCAAGTGAAACATTGATAGTAGAGTTTCCCAACTTTAAATTCAAGAGACTTGTTGACGGTTCTTAATTATCAATTTTAATTATCAAATAAACAAGAGAAAGGACCAATATGCAACCAACACCTAGCATTAGGGTTTGATCTGACAGAATTCCACGAGTTTTGTTGTTTATCTGTTTTTGCAGGGGGTTATCAGGAAATAAGGAAGAAAGGGCCACATGTCAGGATTACATAGAGATAACAACGCACCGCGCAATTTTCTACCATCTAGAAGACTCCAGAAGCCACGGGAACAAAGCGGAGGCCGAAAGGGGCCTGGCCCAGGGCGCCCGCCCTGAGGACCAGGGCACCCGCCCCCCTCTGTACTCCAATCGGGACTCTTTTCACAGATGATGTTCCACCGACCTAAAGGATCAAGGATAACCGTCCAATCAATGTCGGTTTGATCCAATGGCTCACGTTCACTTGAGGGGACTATAAAACCAGACCCCCTGACCCTGGAGGAGACAAGTTTCTCATAGAGTTGAGAGGAGCCCTCAAAGGAATACCTCTCCTGTAAATAAAATTTCTTTTTAGGCATAGCAACCAATGTGAGTAGAAATAGATCTTCTAGTTTCTACTAGATTGAGAGAGATAGAGTGGAGGTGTAGATCGGAGGAAGCCCGGCCTGTCGGTGTCTACTCCGAGCTTGTGCCTGCGGGATCAAGTTCTCCTAACCCGAAGCTTGCTCCTAGGATTCTTCAGTATTTTGACTTCTAAATTCTAGTAAGTTCTTGTTTTATTGTTCTTTGGTTTATGAGTTTACTTTAATCTCTTCGCATAGAGTTTAGAGTAATCATCTCTAGCGTAGACGTGGTGTTTAAGCTATGATACTCATAGATATTCCCTGACTAGCTAGACCGTGGTAGTAGTGAGGAACGTGACAATTCTGAGTTACCTTTGCAGACCATATCTCGTTAGCAGGAAGGATAGGGTTTATAGGTGCGGGTTGAACATCCTTTGTGGTGTCTAGATTCCGTTAGCCTCCTGTTGATGCAAAACTGATCTGCAAACACAAAGGGCTAATACCCGATTCAAACGTTAAGACGTGCCAGCCGATTTGACCTTACTATCGGCAAAGGTGATAACTCGAATACTTTAGTCCTGACAACAGCGATGCGCCCGGATGTCACGGCTAAGAGGTACTCACGCGGAACTCGAGAACACGCCGAGCTTAAGTCGACGAATTCCTAAGAACTCGTAATAAAAGGAAAAAAGTATGACGAAGTCGTCGAAAAGTAGATGCTGGAATATGAGTAAAAACGTGTGTTTGATTGATTGATTTATTGTTACAAGGCCCTAGGGTCTATATTTATACCCTGCTCAAAGAGCTACAACCAGACACGATTAGAATTCGAATTCCAAATTACACGGAATCCGTATACAAAACGATGCAAATAATTAAGGAAATAACAAAACTATCCCTCGTGACAAACCGGAACTCCTCCACATAACGACCGGCAGCTTCCAGACTCCTCCTTTGCATCATCGGCAGATCCTTTGCCATAGTCATCGGCAGACTTTCTTATCTAGCCATCGGCACCATATTACTGCCTGTGGACTTAGTCACATTCAACTTCTCCCTCATTGGCAACCATCCTCATCGGCAATCTGCTTTGTAAACATCGTACTGCCACTTTATCCTGCCATCCTAGACACGCGCCCAAAAACGGTGTCAACACATGCCCCCCAGTTTCGGAGTATAAAACTATTAATGCTCAGAAATTCTCTGCAGTAATGATGCTTCCTCCCGCAATTAATGCTCCTAATCTGGTAACCGACAACCTCAATCTGGACAACTCTGATCCTAATCCTCCGCAGATTCCTCGAAATCCCCAACTTCCTAAACGGGCATCTTTCTCAGTCGTACATCGGCAACAATACCGTTACAAAGATCTGCCGATGTTCTGACCAGGATATTCGCAAAAACGGTTACTTCCCCTCTACCCGCCCATCGGCAATATGACCGTTATAGAATATCGCCGATGGACCGACCAGGAGATCTCGCACAGTAAAATATCTTCAGATAATGACCGCTTCCCGTCAAATCACCTGCACAATCCCTGGATTACCGTGCGAACAGTTACCATATCCACCTGAGTACCCTCGAATTTCTCGGATGCGGCAAAGAGATAAGTCGGATTTGCCCTTGCCCATCTTGTCCTATAAATAGTTCCTTCTTGGGTACTCCTTCCCCATCACACCATTCTACTACCCAACTTTACTTTTCCAGCGGCGGCGCCACCAAAAACTCCTAAGGTCTCCGACAAGTACCCCTCTTCATCAACTCCGGCGCCTTCACACGCTTCCTTCGCAGCAAGATGGCCGTCGGGTTCGTCGTCCCTGAGGTCAAATCTCCACCCCGTCTTCTGTATTTTTCTTCATATCCTTGTTCACTCGCAATTCATTTTACTGAACATCTTCCTTTTCTTTCCTCTTTGTATTTCTTTTTACGCCCAAAATCACTAGGAATTGTCCAACAAAATTGTCATCCCCACCGATCAACCACACCTTCAATGCCTCGGCCCTCTAGGTGACACAGATCCAACTGACCTTATCAACGCAGAAACCAACAGGATCCCCTTCAGAGCCGAAAATTTTTCCTTAGATCTGTGGAAGGACACCTTCCGCTCTTGGCCCAGCCCAACTGTAGGGTGGAAAGACTGGTTCTTGAGGGTCAGCAACTCTAATGAAGTTCAGTGGGGTGAAAGGAATCTAGCCCAATGCATTAGATTGTCCATTACCGATATGCATAGGAACGAGTCACTGCTGATAGCTGCATCCTACTTTTGGTCAGACACCCTCAATGCTTTTGCCTTTGGCCACGGCCCTGCTTCTCCTACTCTTGCCGATGTAGCCATGCTTACTGGTCTAGACATATCTTCTGCCGATAGCACCCACTTTTTTGATACTGCCCCTAGTGCCAAAGTGGAGACTCGCGCTATCGGCGGTTGGTCGGGGTACATTCAGAAGTACCGTGGGAAAGGATCTGTCACCATAAAGGAACAAACCACTTTTCTGAACATGTGGCTGGACAAGTTTGTATTCTGTGGTCGATCGGCAGGACCGACTTCTGTCTACCTATCGGCAGCAGAAAGACTGGCTAACGGTGGCCGATTCCCTCTCGGCCGATACTTGCTTGGCGCTGCTTACCACCTTCTCCATCAAGTAGCCCAGAAACTTCTGCGCGGCCAATCCATTGGCAACTTGGGAGGCCCCTGGTGGTTTGTCAACATGTGGCTCAATCTGCATCTGCACAAGCGTCTCAACTTCAACCTGTTCACACAGCGTTTCCCAAGAGACATAGCCGAAAACCATGTATTGGGTGAAGAGGAATCGGCAACACGCGCCCCCTTGAACTTTGGCGAAGCTGTCATAGTTCTGCCTGGTTCAGGGGGTAATCCAGATCAAATCGGCCGATTCTTCCAGACTCTGTATGAGGGTTTGACCAGAGACGAACGACCATGGTTGGCTTATGATGACCCAGATAGCATGCTCCCTCTGACCTTCAATCCATTTGATGAAGCTCTCGACAGGGACAATGAGGTGATGATGGCAATTGTGACTCCCAGAATCATTCCAGTGAATTTCTTTGGTAGCACAAAAACCTCCCCTCAAACTTACGAATCTTACAATCCATCGGCATTAGCTCGCCAGTTATCTTTCGGCCAGTTGCCGATTGCACTTCCTTATGCCGATGTGATAAAACCTAGAGAAACTATCAACAACCTTCTTGAGTGGACTCGAGCAGCCCAACTACCACCAAACGCCGATATAGATGTAAATCTGTCAGAATGGGTTCCGGCTGCTTTTATCACTCAGGCATACAAGTTATGGTGGGCAGAATGGAAAGAGCATCTATTCTGCAGATCGGCACTTTCATACCGCGGCATGATTGACTCCGAATACGAAGTTCCCGATGACACTGTAAGTAACTCAAACCAACGTTTCATTTTCTCAATATTACCCCCATCGGCAGCTTACCCTTGTATTCCTTTTGCAGGTTGAGAATATTCCTCCATTGGTTAGCAGGAGTGGCAGGCCGATCGACTTGTTTCCATCAGGCCCGATTTCCTCAATCGGCCACAATGCTCCCACTCTAGCTTCCATCGTGCATCGGGGTGTACGCCTCAGGAAAGTCACCACCAGAAGAACTCAGACATCACCAACGGTTGCTGCTCCCACTCTTGCGCGGGCTTTCAAGGCAATCTGTCAAATCTTTTCCTTTATGCTGACTATCTTTATATCGGCTATATTTATGCTTATAAACTCTTGTTCATTATTGCAGCAAACCGGCGCATCGGCGAAAGCCAGGTGTGAGAGTACCGATGCCCCCCAGTCTAGCCAACCCAAGAGAAAGGGCACCACGGGTGCTAAGACTGGAACAAAGCGCCAGAAGGTAGCAACTCCCCCTCCTCCTCCGGTATCTCCAATTCCGGTGGAGTCTTCTCCTTCTTCTCCAGAAGCCCAGCCACAGCAAGCACCATCTCCCCCACCTATGCAGGAAGCACCACAGATAGAAGAACCCCAACAGGAAGAATCTCAAACAGAAGATACATCAGCTGACACGGGCGAACAAACAACTGGCCCGGTGGGTCCAGTTATACCATCGGCAGCTCTCCCGATTCAGACAACCGTTGTCCCTCCTCCAGGTAACATACTTTAACAATATCGCTACCGATGAACTTATTCTTATCTAGCCTCATAACTCCTTTTGTCTTCTTTCAGTTGATATCGTTCCATCGGCAATCTCAGCCGATCAACCTGTAGCTCCATCGGCATCTTTGGCCGATCAGCCTGCAGCTCCGTCAGCACTTCTCAGTCAAGGACAAGAGATCGCCTTGAAGCAAGTAAGTCACTGTTTACCGTTAGCACTATTTGCCGATTCTCTAAGTATGAGCTAATTTTGCTCTCCCTCCCAGGAACAAGATTCTCCTGATAGCCTGTTCTCCTTCGCCATTGATCTCTCTGAAGAAGAAGGTGAAGAAGCAAGCACTTCTCAGACGGTCGGCATCACATCGGCAGAGGTCAGGGTCAGGCTGGAAGAATTGTCAGCTCTTCTTCACCAGGACACAGCGCAATTGGTTGATGATTCCGACCCTACCAAGACCCTGTTCAGAACTCTCAGAGGCCAAATCCCAGCCGATGTTGAAGAAATCCTGTTCCAAGCCGCTCATCTGGAGAGTCGCCAGCTGCAGTACCAAAGAGCTTCTCGGCGGCTTGCCGATAGAGCCGCTCAGACTCAACTCTCCGATGAAATGAGGAAAGAGAAGCTTTTGACCGATGAGAAGCACAAGAACATCGGTATCCTGAGATCTTCTGGAGACGCGCTGAAGCAGAAGATATCCGATCTATCGACAAGAAAAGAGTCCCTGTTGGCGGAGCTCAAGGAAGTAGAGAACGCTCTGTCCCAAGCCCAACAGGAAGAGAGCCAATTGCCAGAGACCATCAGGCTTCTTGAGCGCGAGCGAAATGCTCATGGTCGCAAAGCACTCCAACTGAAGAAGAAGCTGAAGCCGATAGAAGGTTCTGCCGATGATGACATCAAGGAGATAGAAGCAGCCAACCAAATTCGGCTACGCGCTATATCGGCAATCCAGACGCTGCTTAACACATAGAGTTTCCATCGGCGTTGTATCTGCGCTTTCCTGCTTCCTCAGCTTTTAGTCTAGCCGATAGGACTGTTATTGGCGCCTAAACTTTTGAAACACCAAGTGTTGTCCCCAAGCATTTGGATCCAGCCGATAGGAGTGTTATCGGCACCTAAACTTCTATGCATCGACCCATATACTGGGGTAGTACTTCTTTAAATATTTGCCATTTAATGCTCTGGGAAATTCAATTCCTTCGAGGGTTTCTAGAATGTAGGCATTACCAGGAACCGATCGACTTATCCGATAAGGACCCTCCCAATTAGGAGACCACTTTCCAAACTTCGAACTTTTGGTCCCAATTGGTAAAATTAATTTCCATACCAAATCCCCATCGGCAAACTCTTTAGCCTTCACTTTCTTATCATACCATCTAGCAACTCTCTTCTTATTTTCTTCTATACTCATTAAAGCTTTTAACCGATGCCGTGCTAGATCGTCCAATTCATCGGTCATCAAAGTGGCATAACCATCAGAAGTTAATTGATCTTGAAAAGATAATCGCCTAGATCCAGCCTTAATTTCCCAAGGCAACACTGCATCATGTCCATACACTAATTGATAGGGTGATACCTTGGTCGATCCATGACAAGCCATCCGATAAGACCACAATGCTTCATTTAATAATGTATGCCACCGCTTAGGATTTTCTTCAATCTTTCGTTTAATAAGCTTGATAATTCCTTTGTTAGACGCTTCGGCCTGCCCATTGGCTTGAGCATAATAAGGAGAAGAATTCAACACTTTAATTCCCATACCGATTGCGAATTCATCGAACTCCCCCGATGTGAACATGGTGCCCTGATCGGTAGTAATCGTTTGGGGAATCCCAAATCGGTAAATAATATGCTCCTTCACAAAATCAATCATATTGGCCGATGTGACTTTCTTCAAAGGAATAGCTTCAACCCACTTAGTGAAATAGTCAGTGGCAACTAGAATGAACTTATGCCCTTTGCTAGATGGTGGATAAATCTGGCCGATCAGATCGATGGCCCATCCCCGGAACGACCAAGGCTTTATTATAGGATTCATAGCCGATGCGGGTGCTCTCTGGATATTACCAAACTTTTGACAACCTTGACATCCCTTGAAATATTTAAAACAATCTTCAAGTACGGTTGGCCAAAAATATCCATTCCTTCGAATCATCCACTTCATCTTAAAAGCTGACTGATGCGCTCCACACACTCCTTCATGGATTTCCCCCATCAAACTTCTAGCTTCATCATCACCCAAGCATCGGAGAAGAATTCCGTCGATAGTTCGATAATACAATTCATTTTCAAGGAGCACATACTTGGTTGCTTGAAATCGAACCCGTCTTTCAACTTTTTTGGATGGATCTTTTAGATAATCAATAATTTCTTTCCTCCAATCATCGGCACCGACTGCCGATGTTGCATTAATCATTGGCTGATATCCCGAGGCATGCTGAGCTAACCGATTAGCGTCTTCATTATGCAATCGGGGAACATGCTCCAATCGGAAATCCTTGAATTCCTTTAACAGTTGCATACTTCTCTCGAAATAAGTTATGAGAACTTCACTTCGGCATTCATAGCTTCCGGCCAATTGATTTATAACCAACATAGAATCCCCGAATATTTCAACAGCATCAGCACGAACTTCCCTTAACAACTCCAATCCCTTGATCAGAGCTTGATACTCAGCCTGATTATTTGTTGATGTGGCAACAATCGGCAAGGAAAACTCATACTTCCTCCCCTTAGGGGAAACTAATACAATGCCGATTCCTGCCCCCCGGTCACAGGTAGATCCATCAAAGAAGAGCGTCCAGGGCACAATTTCCAAGGTTTCCACTAGACCGCAATGCTGAGTCACAAAATCGGCCATAATCTGTCCTTTGACTGCCTTAGCCGATTCGTAACGCAAATCGAACTCCGACAGCGCTAAAATCCATTTACCGATCCTACCACTCATAATCGGCATAGATAGCATGTATCGGACCACGTCATCTTTGCAAACAACAGTGCATTCGGCCGATAACAGGTAATGTCTCAGCTTGATACATGAAAAATATAAGCATAAGCATAGTTTCTCAATGGCCGAATACCTGGTTTCAGCATCAATCAACCTCCTACTCAAATAATAAATTACCCTTTCTTTCCCCTCAAATTCTTGAACTAAAGCTGAACCGATAACCGATCCATCAGTAGATAAATACAATCTGAAGGGCTCCCCTTGTTGAGGTGGAACTAGAACTGGAGGATTTACTAGATACTTCTTGATTTCATCCAGAGCCAACTGCTGTTCTTCTCCCCAAATAAACTCTTGATCGGCTTTCAATTTAAGAAGAGGACTGAAAGCACGAATCCTACCAGACAAATTCGATATAAATCTCCTCATAAAATTTACCTTGCCGATCAAGGATTGGAGCCCGGTTTTGTTGGTAGGGGCCACTATTTTATTGATGGCATCAATAGATCTTCGACTAATTTCAATACCCCTCTGATGTACCATGAAACCAAGAAACTGCCCTGTCGATACACCAAATGCACACTTGTTGGGATTCATCTTCAATCCATGCTTCCTTGTGCACTCTAACACTTTTTGTAAATCGGCAAGATGCTTTGAGAAATCTCCAGACTTAACCACCACGTCATCAATATAAATCTCTATGAGCTTGCCGATGAACTCATGAAATATAAAATTCATAGCCCTTTGATAAGTAGCACCAGCATTCTTCAACCCAAAAGTCATGACTATCCATTCAAATAGCCCAACATGACCGGGACACCTGAATGCGGTTTTTGGAATATCTTCCTCCGCCATGAATATTTGATTGTAACCTGCATTACCATCCATGAAGCTGATGACCTGATGACCAGCCGCAGCATCAACCAGTAGATCGGCGACAGGCATTGGGTATCCATCCATCGGCGTAGCTTTATTGAGATTCCTGAAATCAATGCACACCCGAAGCTTCCCGTTCTTCTTGTAAACCAGAACAACATTGGAAATCCACTCGGCATACCGACACTGCCGAATAAACTTGGCTTCAATAAGTTTGGTGATTTCGGCCTTAATATCAGGTAGAATGTTAGGATTGCATCGGCGGGCTGGTTGCTGATGTGGCCGAAATCCAGACTTGATGGGTAACCGATGTTCAACAATTGATCGGTCTAAACCAGGCATCTCGGTATAATCCCAAGCAAAGCAATCTTTATATTCCTTTAACAAACTAGTCAATTGTTGCTTACTCTCAGGATCTAATTTAGCACTAATAAAAGTAGGCCTAGGCTTATCACCACTACCTATATCTATTTCTACCAAATCATCGGCCGATGTGAATCCCTGGCCTAATTTTCCATCATCGGCGAATCTATCCATTAAAAACCGTCGTCAGAACCGACTGCTTGGATCGGTGGAATCTCATAATCGGCAACTTTGAGAAAATCTTTTTCCCAAACTTCTCCTGAAATGCACCTGGTCCTTTCGTAAGTATCCGCTTCTACCGATGCGATAACATAAGAAGAATCTCCTGGGACAATCTCAATCTTGTCACCTACCCACTGAACCAAGCACTGATGCATTGTAGATGGGATACAACAATTGGCATGAATCCAATCTCTTCCCAATAATAAGTTGTAAGCACCTTTTCCGCTGATCACGAAAAAAGTCGTCGGCAAGGTTTTGCTGCCGATGGTCAACTCTGCACATATCGCCCCCTTGACTGGAGACACGTTTCCTTCAAAGTCTTTGAGCATCATATCGGTCTTGGTCAAATCTTGATCCCCTTTCCCAAGCTTCCGATATACTGCATACGGCATAATATTAATAGCAGCTCCACCATCAACTAGGATCTTGGTCATTGGCTGCCCATCAACCCTTCCTTTGAGGAACAGAGCTTTAAGATGCTGCCTCTCGTCATCGGCAGGTTTTTCAAAGATAGCCGTCATCGGATCTAGAGCCAACTGAGCTATCTGATCAGAAAATTCCAACTCATCATCACTGGCTGGTGCAAGAAACTCCATCGGCAACATGAAGACCATGTTGACGCCTGCCGATAGACCTTCCCTCTTAGTGTCTGACGGCTGCCGACTTCCAGAGTTCTCTCCCTTGTTTAGCTCTTCTTGCCTTTCACGTTGCAATCTCCTTTTCTGTGTCTTGGTTAATCCTCCAGGGCACCATGGAGGAAGTGGCCTTTGCCTTGCCGTCGGGCGTCGGTTCTCCATTGACTCCATACGATGCGTGTTAGCATCCCTGCAAAATATGAATTCATCGGGAACCCGCGCATCAGCCATTTCCTCGAGCTCTTCTTGGTTCCTGGGAAAATACTGGACACGGTCACTAAGTCTATCGTGCCCGCTAAATCTGCCCCCCAGCCGGTCATGAACTGACACCCTTCCTCTGATCGGCCCATTAAATCGCCGTCCATCATCATGATACTGCCGATCGAACCTATCGTACCGATCATAACCGTTGCACTCAGGGCAGTCTCTGACAGTAGGAAGCTTGATATTTTCCTCCCAACAATGGATGAAGAATGGACAATTCCAATGATCCCTGTGCCGATTCCACTCCTGTCGGCGTCTTTCCTTCTTTCCGTCGATAATCCTCCTGCTGGCGCCGATACCGGTCTTCCCGTTGTTGCCATTTTTCTCGAGGCCTTCTATGAGTTATGACGATACCAGATCGAGGAAGCCTTCCTGAGCTAGTTCCTTCCTGGACCAAGCCCTTACTTCTTGCATCGGCAGTAGTAACTTGATGCTGAGGATCTACCGATGCACTCTTCTCAGCTGTCTCCGATGTTAAGACCTTAGCCTTCCCCTTAGCATCCAACATGTTTGTCGGGAAAGGATGTTGGTCTATCTTCATCGGCTTCTGGGCTTTGGAACTGTCAAACTTGATTCTCCCTGACTCTATAGCCGATTGCAGCTGCTGTCTGAATACTTTGCACTCGTTGGTGTCATGGGAAGTTGCATTATGCCACTTGCAATATCTCATCCTCTTCAACTCTTCTGCCGATGGGATCACATGGTTAGGTGACAGTTTGATCTGACCTTCCTGAAGTAGAAAGTCAAATATCCTATCAGCCTTAGCGGTGTCAAAGGCAAACTTCTCTGGTTCCTTCTGCCCAAAAGGACAAGACATCGGCTTCTTGTTTTTTACCCACTCTGCCAAACCGATTACTGGTTCTTCATCAGAATCTGAGCTTGTTGCTTCATCAACAAATGACACTTTCTTATTCCATGCTCTCTTAGGCTCGAAAGGCTTGATGTCTTGATTAGAAATCCTCTGCACCAAATGACTTAAACTTTCGAACTCCTGAGAGGCATACTTATCCCTGATATGTGGCAACAAACCCTGGAACGCCAAATCGGCTAGCTGCCGATCATCCAGAACCAGGCTATAGCATTTATTCTTGACCTCTCGTATCCTCTGCACAAATCCCTCAACCGACTCATCATTACGTTGCCTCAACTTGACCAAGTCGGTGATCTTCTTCTCATGAACCCCCGAGAAGTAGTATTTGTGGAATTGCTTCTCTAGATCGGCCCAAGTAATTACTGAGTTGGGAGGTAATGATATGAACCAAGTAAAGGCCGATCCAGACAATGATGACGAAAATAGACGAACCCTCAATTCGTCCCTGTTACCAGCCTCTCCACATTGAATAATGAACCTGTTGACATGCTCCATGGTTGACGTGTCGTCCTGTCCGGAAAACTTTGTAAAATCCGGTACCTTGTACCGATGTGGAAGCGGGATCAAATCATACGCTGGAGGATACGGTGTCCGATAAGAATAAGCGTTGACTTTGGGTTTTATCCCAATTTGTTCCCTCATTACTTCAGCAATCTTATCGGCCCAATACGCATCGGCATCTTGCCGATGAGGCGGCTGCGGATCTGGCACTTGGTGGCGAACCTCCACGTGTCTGTTTGGGACGTGACCTGCATGGAACATCGTATTGGTCACCTGTCCTCCAATCTGCAGACTACCAAACTGCTGTCCACCGATTGGCTGTCCTCCGAGTTGCTGTCCAAAATTTATTGGCTGGTTGGGAATCCCCTGACCTTGGAACCCGGGATAAACCTGCCCTTGCTGGAACCCCGTAGTCTGATAACCCTGCTGGGGCGATTGTGGAAAGGCTTGCTGTCCAAGCCATCCATTATTAGCGTTCATCGGCATAGGTGCTGCCGATGATTGGTAATTGGGTACCGTCGTTGAATTGACATACCCCGACTGGGCCATAGACCTCTGTTGCATCAGCATTGACTCTGCCGATGCGTTGGGCATCTGGAACATTGAATCTTGAGGATTCCCAGTGTAAGGCCATGCGGTAGTAGTTGTGGTATACCGAGGACTCTGGTTCACCGGCGCATTGGGAGGTGCCGATGTCATAGGAGTTTTGCCCCTCATGTCAGTTATTTGTGATGTTCCCGGCGTCAACTCTGGAGGCATACCGTAACCCCACCAGTTGGGAGGAAGAGTCAACCCTGACATTGCCGATGCCAACATATCTGTTGTCAGTTTATGCTGCCCAACTGAAATTTGTGGGTTGGTTGCCATCGGCATAGATAGTGCACCAGTAGTCCCCGATGTACTTTGAGGGACGGCAGATTGTGCACTTGCATTCGTCCAGGCAGCCGATGGAGCCGTGACCTCTGGTGCCGTTGGCTGATGATGGGAGGGGCCCACATAATCTGGTGGGATTTGTCCTTCCTTGAAAGTTCTTGCCACGGCATTGAAAACCGTATTAGACAGTACACCAGCTTGGTTAATCAACGCTCGATTGATGGCATTGTCAACCATATCTTGAAGCTTGCCAGGATTGGCGTCAAAGGTAACCTGCCGTGGTGCCGGCAGTGCATCTTTCTGGACCACTTCGCCGCTCCTGTTTATGCTGAAAGACCTCAGGCATTGCTGCTTGAATTCTTCCATGGCTTGGGCAATAGCTTGCTTCTGCTCATCCTTGAGGTTGGCCTCCGTCACGGGGATGACGTTCTCTTGATCGAGGTCGGAGATCGACATGTTGATCTTGATCTTGAATCTGTCCCACCGGGCGTGCCAAAAGATGTGTTGATGCAAAACTGATCTGCAAACACAAAGGGCTAATACCCGATTCAAACGTTAAGGCGTGCCAGCCGATTTGACCTTACTATCGGCAAAGGTGATAACTCGAATACTTTAGTCCTGACAACAGCGATGCGCCCGGATGTCACGGCTAAGAGGTACTCACGCGGAACTCGAGAACACGCCGAGCTTAAGTCGACGAATTCCTAAGAACTCGTAATAAAAGGAAAAAAGTATGACGAAGTCGTCGAAAAGTAGATGCTGGAATATGAGTAAAAACGTGTGTTTGATTGTTTGATTTATTGTTACAAGGCCCTAGGGTCTATATTTATACCCTGCTCAAAGAGCTACAACCAGACACGATTAGAATTCGAATTCCAAATTACACGGAATCCGTATACAAAACGATGCAAATAATTAAGGAAATAACAAAACTATCCCTCGTGACAAAGCGAAACTCCTCCACATAACGACCGGCAGCTTCCAGACTCCTCCTTTGCATCATCGGCAGATCCTTTGCCATAGTCATCGACAGACTTTCTTATCTAGCCATCGGCACCATATTACTACCTGTGGACTTAGTCACATTCAACTTCTCCCTCATCGGCAACCATCCTCATCGGCAATCCGCTTTGTAAACATCGTACTGCCACTTTATCCTGCCATCCTAGACACGCGCCCAAAAACGGTGTCAACACCTCCCCAATATAACAGTAGATCATCCTTACCAAGGTTAGAAGGAGATTACGGTTGTAGTCTTCTCTATTTATCACTCACATCGAGAAACATTCTTTGTTGCCTAAAGGGTTAGTAGTAATAGACCGGGTGAAGTGCTCACCAATATCCGTGCGCTTGCGGATCAATTCCTTATTGTGTTCCCAAATATCAACAAGCATTTCTGGCGCCGTTGCAGGGGAGAAAGACGGTTTGCTGAGATAACCTTGAGTCTTACTACTAGCTTATATCTATACTTTTATCTTTTCTTATCTTTTATATTCTGTATTTATTTTCTTTACTCTTACCTTATGGAAAACCAAGATTCTAAATCAATCTACCAATTTGCAACACCTTCGGAAACTGACCTTTTACCATGGGAGTCATCACAGCCTATCCAAACATCCCAGTATAGGTTAAGTTCTAGTTTGATTGCCATGATACAAAAACCTATCTTTTTCGGGAAAGGAAGACGAAAACCCTTACCTTCATATTAGAGATTTTGAGCAAACATGTGATTGTCTTCGCATTGAAGGCATTTCTGATAAAACTTTACGTTGGAAGCTTTTTCCTTTTTCCTTGAGGGGAGAAGCTAGACAATGGTACTGTCAGAAGGTAAGACAACAACGAGGTGAATGGGGAGTTTTACGAGCCAACTTTTGTCTAGATTTTTATTCCCTCGACCGTATCGGTGACCTTAGACTCGAAGTCCTATCTTTTAAACAAAAAGATAATGACTTTGGGAAAATCCTAGAAACGTTTTTCTGATCTTTTAGAATCTGGTCCAAACCTTAATCCTGAAGACCCTGTTCTTTTATTTCACTTTTTTGAGGTCTTCAGAAAAATCACAAACAAATGCTACACACAATGTCTAGAGGTTCTTGCTTTGGCATCCCTACTGATGAAGCTAGAGTGATCCTAGATAGAATCCTAGAAGCTGAGATGGATAATACCCTTCATGATGAAACCTACGAAGCCGAAGTAGACACTCTGCCAAATTCTTCATCTACTTTAGCTATCCCAGGTTCTGAGCCACAAAAGGAAGAAATTCCACCACCGGACTTTATGCTGGATATAGAATCTGATCTTTTTGCCGATTTTGGAAACATTTCAAACTACCATTCTATTGACAAACCCTAAAACGGCCAGTTTAGCATTTATTTACCAAGTGAATATCAATTAAGAGAGCTTATCTCAGTCATGAGTAGCGAGTGGTTGGAGGAATCAGAGCTTTCCTCTGATGTAATCCGTTTGGACACACCCTCTATAACTATACGCTGTGCTTATGATTCTGATCGATTTAATGCTCTCTATAATCCTGTTCTGGGGATCAACATCATGTCTGAATCTTTTACACTTAAACTATTTAAAAATCTTGTCTTAACCCCCACAACAAAGGTCCTAAAGGAATCTTCGGGACGATTAGTCCCCAGTCTTGGAATTATTAATGTCCTACCTCTTACGGTAGAAGGCTCCATGGTTCATTTGAACTTCTATATCTTTGATACATGGGGCTTCGACCTGTTGATAGGACAACCTTTTAGAAGACTCTTTTATGAAGGTCATAGTGGAAAGCTACACATTTCTTTTGGAAAAGCTTTTAAAATCCCAATAACAATTTCACACTCCTTAAATAATAAGGCCGAGTCATATCTTTTGCCTCATCCTATGGAGGAGGTAAAGGCTGCATCTCTTGAACTTTTAGAAGAATCAGACTTAGAAGACGAAACTCCTTTCTTCATAGAAGAAGAAGCCGAACCTTCTGAACCTGAACCCTTTGATGAGTTTGCAGAAACACCTAGACCTCTCATAGAGCTTAAAACTTTACCACCCGGTCTTATCTATGCTTTCCTAAACAATAATCTAGAGTTTCCTGTGATCATTAGCGATAAACTCACTCAGGAGCAAACTCTACGATTGATGGCCATTCTTGAGAAACATCACTCAGTTTTCGGCTACTCACTCCAAGATCTTACAAGAATCAGTCCTATGATTTGTACCCATCGTATTCCAACAGATCCTTCTGTTTCACCTTCTCGAGAACCCCAACGTAGACTTAACAACACTATGAGAGAGGTAGTTAAGAAGGAAGTTACAAAGTTGCTGCATGCAGGGATTATATATCCTGTGCCGCACAGTGAGTGTGTAAGCCCAGTTCAAGTTGTGCCTAAAAAGGGAGGCATGACTGTTATTATGAATGAAAAGAACGAGCTAATTCCGCAACGCACCGTCACAGGATGGCGGATGTGCATAGACTATAGAAAACTAAACAAAGCCACGAGAAAGGGTCATTTTCCTTTACCTTTCATAGATGAGATGCTAGAGCGATTAGCGAACCATTCGTTCTTCTGTTTCTTAGATGGATATTCAGGGTATCATCAGATCCCGATCCATCCCGATGATCAGAGCAAAACCACTTTTACATGCCCATATGGAACTTATGCTTACCGTAGAATGTCTTTTGGGTTATGTAATGCACCAGCTTCTTTTCAAAGATGCATGATGTCTATATTTTCTGATATGATTGAAGAGATTATGGAAGTTTTCATGGATGATTTCTCTGTTTATGGAAAATGTTTTGATAGTTGTCTTGAAAACTTAGACAAGGTTTTGCAAAGATGTGAAGAAAAGCACTTAGTCCTTAATTGGAAAAAATGTCTGAAAGAGGAATAGTGCTGAAAGAGGTATTGAGGTGGACAAAGCTAAAATTGAAGTAATTGAACAACTACCTCCACCTGTGAATATAAAAGGAATTCGAAGCTTTCTTGGCCATGCTGGTTTTTATCGCAGATTTATAAAAGATTTTTCATTCATTGCTAGACC
The DNA here is from genome assembly GCF_000003195.3 of Sorghum bicolor. Lineage (NCBI taxonomy): Eukaryota > Viridiplantae > Streptophyta > Magnoliopsida > Poales > Poaceae > Sorghum > Sorghum bicolor. The sequence goes on from NC_012877.2 coordinate 19,934,393, forward strand.
ACTTACACTTTTGCTAGCCAAGGATGCTCCTTTCGAATTTGATGATGCATGTCTAACATCTTTCAATTTATTAAAGAAAGCACTCATCTCTGCACCAATCATTCAACCCCCTGATTGGTCGTTGCCTTTTGAAATTATGTGTGATGCTAGTGCTTATGCTGTGGGGGCAGTTTAGGGACAAACTAAAAATAAGAAGCATCATGCAATTGCTTATGCCAATAAAACTTTGACATGAGCTCAACTTAACTATGCAACCACTGAAAAGGAGCTTCTGGCTGTTGTCTTTGCCATTGATAAATTTAGATCTTATTTAGTTGGAGCTAAAATAATTGTTTACACTGATCATGCTGCACTAAAATATTTGCTCACTAAAAAAGATGCTAAACCTCGCCTGATTAGATGGATCTTATTACTCCAAGAATTTGACTTAGAAATAAAATATAAAAAGGGAGTAGAAAATTCTGTTGCAGATCACTTGTCTAGAATGTATTTTAAGAGTCCACAGGAAACCCCCATCAACGATTCACTCCGGGACGACATGCTCTACGGGATTAACAGGTCTGACCCCTGGTATGCAGATATTGTTAATTTTATGGTTTCAGGGTATGTACCGCCAGGAGCAAACAAGAAGAAGCTTATTCAAGAAAGTCGTTCACATATATGGGATGAGCCATACCTCTTCCGGGTATGCTCTGATGGCTTACTTAGGAGATGTGTCACCACTGAGGAAGGATGGAAGATCATCGACAGATGTCATTCATCACCATATGGAGGTCACTATGGAGCATTTCGTACACATTCAAAGATCTGGCAGTGTGGATTCTATTGGCCTACAATGTATGAACACATGAAGCAATATATTAGAAGATTTGGGCCATGTCAAAGGCACGGAAACAAAAAAACAAAGGATGCAATGCCACTCACCAACAACCTTCAGATTGAGCTCTTTGATGTCTGGGGAATAGACTATATGGGTCCATTTCCTCCATCAAAGAAGTGTGAGTACATCTTGGTGGCAGTTGACTACGTCTCCAAGGGGGTAGAGGCATTACCTTGCAAGCATGCCGACAACATCAGTTCAAAGAGGATGTTTGAAGAAATTATATTTCCAAGATTTGGAGTCCCCAGAGTAGTGATAAGTGATGGAGGAGCACACTTCATCGATAAACGCTTCAAGCAATATCTATCAAAACATGGAATCCGTCACAACGTCGCTACCCCCTATCATCCTCAGACAAGTGGCCAAGCAGAAACTTCCAACAAACAAATCAAGAATATTCTTTAGAAGACAGTAAATGAAATGGGAACAGCATGGAAAGACAAGTTACCTGATGCACTCTGGGCATACCAGACAGCATACAAGACCCCAATTGGAATGTCTCTATACCAATTGGTGTACGGGAAGACTTGCCACCTACCTGTTGAACTAGAGTTCAACACACTGGGCCATAAAGAGATGGAATATGGACCTAGATGTTGCTGGAGATCATAGAAGAATGCAACTATCAGAATTGGAAGAATAGCGAGAGAAAGCATATCACAATTCGAAGATCTACAAAGAAAGAGTCAAAAGGTGGCATGACAAGAGAATCAAGAAGAAGGAGTTCACACCCGGAGATAAGGTATTACTTTTTAATTCCAGGGTGAAGCTTTTCGGGCATGGAAAACTCCGGAGCAAATGGGAAGGACCATTCAAGGTAATTAATTCATCATCCCACGGAGCTATCACACTTCAAAATGACGAAGGTACGTTATTTAAGGTAAATGGTCAACGTCTTAAATTGTTTTTAGAGCCCAATAAAGAATTAGAAGAAATAGACGTAATCCATTTTTACCTTCCCATAGAGAATTAGAGCCCGACCTTTTTAATCTGTCATTTTTGGGTCATACATATATTTTCCTAAAAAGTTTTGCATCTAGAAACACGCTCGAGCAAGCGGACCCACAGAGAAGACAGAGAGAGGGTGGGCGCCCTGATCAAGTGGGTGGGCGCCTAGCTCCTGTTCCCCCTCGGTCCCGATTTTCTCTGTTATGGAAAACACACTTATGGTAATCCGAATAATCCCTCAGATGGAAAGTTTCTCACGCACATCGACAGGAGCAACCCGAACAACCCCTAGAGGCACTTTTTGACCCCTATATAAACAGACCCGTGACATCAGTTTTCAAACACCAATCTATCCAAGCCTTCTCTTCTTCTTCAATTAGAGCTTGTTTAGTCCCTCACTGCTCCAATGGCCGAGAAGTTCCACGATGATTGGGAAGTCATCCCCTTCAACCTCAACATGGAGCCTGCGGAAGACCCCGACGCCCGTGCTCTCGTCTCGGCCAACACAGAGCGACAGCTAGAAGCCATGCCATTACGCCAACGCAGCTCTGCCCAATCCTATCATGCTTAACCAGTTCTCACCGCACCGCCACAACCCCTACTCCTCAAGGGATCATCATCCAAGACGAAGACCACCATCAAGGTGCCAACCGGCACGAGGATCCTTCCACCTAGACCCAATGAGAGGGTCGTTGGAGTCAAGACCAACCAGAGCGGCGAGGTCAGCAGCATATGCTACACTACGGAGGAGGAAAGGCCTTACTTTGAAGGAATTAGAGCAGCCAAAGTCCGTTTCATCCCTCCAAAGGCAGCCCCGAAGCACGCTCTCAATGCTTTGGAGACACCTCCCAAGCGTCGCAAGACTATAGTAGATATTGATGAGGACGTTCGCAGGCTAGACAGAGTTATCATAGACCTCCAGTCCTCGATTAATTCCCTCACTAGGCAGCTCTCTAACCACAACACCGTTATACTAGGCCTTAGGCAGGATCTTGCCAGTGCCAATAAGAAGATTAAAGAATTAGAGCGCCGCTAAGTTATCTAGATTAGACCTTGAGGCAATGCATCTTAGTTATCTATCTTTAAATTCAGTTTAGGTTTACTATTATCGTCAGTTTGCTACTATTATCGTCAGTTTGCTACTAGTCACTTGTAATAAATGCCTCAAGATTAATAAAGAGTATTATTATTACTATTATGTCTTGTGTGTCTCTACTTTATTCTTGTGCAAGAAAGCAGAAAACAAGTATGGGGGAGATCCCTCGACATGCCAAACACACTTCGACTACACCACTCCACGATTCAGGTACACACTCTGCACACTTTACACATACACATATATATCTTGGATTATGCAGAATACTGTTTCCGACATGATAAATTAACAAGCTTAAAATGTTTCTAAATATGATTAATCTCACTCTGTGATATTTCCTAAAACTTGCAATTATTGAAAAATTATTTTAAAACCCTGTGTTTCTTAAGTCAGTGTGGAATGTGAGATGGTAAAGTATGAGTTTCTTATTCTTGATATCATTGTTGCTTGGATAATTTATTTCAAAAATCTTCAAAATTCTAGCTACCATCCTCAGTGTTTTATATGCCTGATAAAACTAAAAATATTAATTATGATTATAAAGGCTATCTACTCTGTATTGAATTTGTTCAAAATGAGTTAGACCCTTGTTGAGAGATTTATCATGCCCCTAAGATCAAGACATTTATTCAGAAAGATTCACTCTTCCGAAGTAATATTGCATTAGAGGCATGGGCTATGCAAAAATAAAGATATTTCGAGGAAATAAAAAGGAGCAAGTGCTCGATAACCTCGCAGAAAAATGGACGAGTGTCCGGCAGTAGAATTAGGGGTACCTCGGTATCCACTTAAAAAAAGAAGAAAAAGAATGATAGCCCATGGTCCCTCTAATAAGCAATATGCCAGCAAGAGTTGACAAAGATTTTAATTTCCAAAGTCTTTGATCTAAGAGTATGACATTCCCCTCCTCGAATCCCATTTTGATCAGGCAATAAAAACAAGGTAAGTATGCTTGAGAATTTTTTGCAAATTAAAACAGCCTCAGTGAGATATATAAAAGATAATGAGTGATTTGAGAGAACCTATGAGGATAAAAGGTATGCTAACTTTCTTTCAAAAATATACAAAAACTCCAAGTGACAGGATTAAGAAGAAAGGATCTTTACTCTTAACCGTATACTTCCCTGACTATAGTACGCAGTGGATTTTAACACCCTGCAAATATAAAGAAAATGTTTTACCCCAGATATTGTTCTTAACCATCCTTTTCTCGAGGACGAGTAAAAGCCTAAGTATGGGGGTATTTGTTGACGGTTCTTAAGTATCAATTTTAATTATCAAATAAACAAGAGAAAGGACCAATATGCAACCAACACCTAGCATTAGGGTTTGATCTCACAGAATTCCATGAGTTTTGTTGTTTATCTGTTTCTGCAAGGGGTTATCTGGAAATAAGGAAGAAAGGGCCACATGTCGGGATTACACAGAGATAACAACGCACCGCGCAATTTTCTACCATCTAGAAGACTCCAGAAGCCACAGGAACAAAGCGGAGGCCGAAAGGGGCCTGGCCCAGGGCGCCCGCCCTGAGGACCAGGGCGCCCACCCCCCTCTGTACTGCAATCGGGACTCTTTTCGCAGACGATGTTCCACCGACCTAAAGGATCAAGGATAACCGTCCAATCGATGTCAGTTTGATCCAATGGCTCATGTTCACTTGAGGGGACTATAAAACCAGACCCCTGGCCTCTAGAGGAGACAAGTTTCTCAAAGAGTTGAGAGGAGCCCTCGAAGGAATACCTCTCCTCTAAATAAAATTTCTTTTTAGGCTTAGCAACCAATGTGAGTAGAAATAGATCTTCTACTTTCTACTAGATTGAGAGAGATAGAGTCGAGGTGTAGATCGGAGGAAGCCTGGCCTGTCGGTGTCTACTCCGAGCTTGTACCTACGGGATCAAGTTCTCCTAACCCGAAGCTTGCTCCTAGGATTCTTCAGTATTTCGACTTCTAAATTCTAGTAAGTTCTTGTTTTATTGTTCTTTGGTTTATGAGTTTACTTTAATCTCTTCGCATAGAGTTTAGAGTAATCATCTCTAGCGTAGACGTGGTGTTTAAGTTGGGATACTCATAGATATTCCCTGACTAGCTAGACCGTGGTAGTAGTGAGGAACGTGACAATTCTGAGTTACCTTTGCAGACAATATCTCGTTAGCAGGAAGGATAGGGTTTATAGGTGCGGGTTGAACATCCTTTGTGGTGTCTAGATTCCGTTAGCCTCCCCAATAGAACAGTAGATCATCCTTACCAAGGTTAGAAGGAGATTACAGTTGTAGTCTTCTCTATTTATCACTCACATCGAGAAACATTCTTTGTTGCCTAAAGGGTTAGTAGTAATAGACCGGGTTAGTCAGATGCACTCTTTCTCCTAGTGGTAAAAAAATAAATACGATACTCTAGATAACCACCCGGGTGAAGTGCTCACCGATATCCGGCACATCGGGCACATGTCAACTATTGGGAAGATCACTTGTCTCATGGTCATCCAAGAAGAAAAATAGTGTTGCACTATCAGCCATCGAAGCGGAGTACATTGCAGCCGGTAGTTGTTGTGCACAAATCCTATGGATGAAGGCAACTTTGAAGGACTTTGGAATCAACTTCAAGCAAGTGCCATTGCTATGTGACAATGAAAGTGCCGTGAAGCTCACCAACAATCCGGTTCAACACTCAAGAACAAAGCACATAGATGTTTGCCATCACTTCATAAGAGATCACCAACAAAAAGAGGACATTTGTATTGAGAGTATAGGCACCGATGATCAACTTGCCGATATATTCACCAAGCCAGTTGATGAGAAGAGGTTTTGCAAGCTTAGGAATGAATTGAACATACTTGACTTCTCAAATATGTATTGATGCACCCCCACTATATGACATGCCTCTCCTTCAAGCCAAGCAAGGTAAAATTGATTGACATGTCATCCATCTTTACTAAGGACTTGTTTAGTGCATCTAGTCATTCCTTACATGTCCTAGGCTCATTCATGAAAATCAAATACATTTGATGCTTGTATGGTACCACTATTGCTTCTATGCTTGACTTGATCTAGTGGTAGCATATGACATGTTTGTGGGCTTGCAATCCTAGTGTTTGATCTAGAATATGAGCTATAAGTGTTTAACTCAACATGGTACAAGATAACCGTTATTTGGAGGTGTGAAGAAGCTTGTCCTTGGATCAAACCGAGTTAAATATCTTAGGCAAGTAATCTAGATTGGACCAATTTGGTAAAATGATCTCACTTTACATGGTTTCACACTAACCTATCTAAAATTTGAGCTCACCTTTTGTGGTCATTGATGACAAAGGGGGAGAAAATTTCCCAAAGATAGGGGAGTAACATGATAAAAGAAGGGGATCAATTAAAATTTTGAAGCACACAAGTAGCGGGAGCAAGCTCATAAACTTTTTTGTTGCATATTGAATGTGCATCACATATGTTTGCTTGCATTTGCATTAGTTTTAGAAGCTTTCTCTCCAATGCCTTGCTTGTGTGGTGTATGCTAGTTGTAAATTTGATTGATGAAATGAAGAACTAGCATGCATAAGTAGTGTAACTAGACCTTTATTTGCTTCACAAGTGGTACTAGAACCTTGTTTATAATGTTGATCTCACGGGGTGTTCTAGTTTTGTGAATGTCTAGTTACTAATGGTGCTAAGGATGGTATATATTGGCAACTCCGATTGGTATCACGCTTCAAAGGTCCATTCTTCACACCTTAGCATCATTTGGTAGAAATTGACTCCTATATTTCCTATTCAAGCATATGTGCAAGCTTTCAAATCCAAACTCTTAGCACATATGTAGGGGGAGCAATTGCTACCAATTTTGGGTTTATGAAACTTGTCCATAATCTTTGCACATGGTAAAATGCTTGGGCAAGCAACATGAATCCAAGAAAATTTTATTGAAAATCTTTGTAAAAAGGGTTGTCATCAATTACCAAAAAGGGGGAGATTGAAAGCCCTAGTTTGGTTTTGGATAATTGATGAAACCCTAGTACTAACCTCTATGCTAAGTGTGTGTAGACATAATGAGGTTGGTACATGCCAAGTGTTGGAGCAAGAGATGATCATGGTGATGACCACAAGGTGATCAAGTGCTCAACATGGAAAATAAGAAAGAGAAAAACAAAACCCTATGGAGATCAAGGCAAAGGTATTGCTCAGGGTTTTGGTTTTGGTGATCAAGACAGCATAGAGGGTGTGATCACATTTAGGATAGATAGTCATACTATAAAGAGGGGAATTCTTTGGCTAAGCGGTTATCAAGTGCCACTAGGTGTCATTGTTCATGTGCATGCATTTAGAACCTAGTGAGCTAACTTAACTCCTTCAAAGAAAATGATTGTGAAAATGCTAACACACGTGCACATGTTGGTTTACACGTTGTGGTGTTGGCACACTTTGAGAACGAGGTGGAGTTTGAAGGGTAGAGAGAGAAAATGAAGTGCATATTTTCTATTGCGCCGGTGGGAAAATTTGGAGAAGTCGCGGCACATCGGGCACATGTCAACTATTGGGAAGATCACTTGTCTCATGGTCATCCAAGAAGCAAAATAGTGTTGCACTATCAACCACCGAAGCAGAGTAAATTGCGGCCGGTAGTTGTTGTGCACAAATCCTATGGATGAAGGCAACTTTGAAGGACTTTGGAATCAACTTCAAGCAAGTGCCATTGCTATGTGACAATGAAAGTGCCGTGAAGCTCACCAACAATCCGGTTCAACACTCAAGAACAAAGCACATAGATGTCTGCCATCACTTCATAAGAGATCACCAACAAAAAGGGGACATTTGCATTGAGAGTATAGGCACCGATGATCAACTTGCCGATATATTCACCAAGCCACTTGATGAGAAGAGGTTTTGCAAGCTTAGGAATGAATTGAACATACTTGACTTCTCAAATATGTGTTGATGCACCCCCACTATATGACATGCCTCTCCTTCAAGCAAAGCAAGGTAAAATTGATTGACATGTCATCCATCTTTACTAAGGACTTGTTTAGTGCATCTAGTCATTCCTTACATGTCTTAGGCTCAGTCATGAAAATCAAATACATTTGATGCTTGTATGATACCACTATTGCTTCTATGCTTGACTTGATCTAGTGGTAGCATATGACATGTTTGTGGGCTTGCAATCCTAGTGTTTGATCTAGAATATGAGCTATAAGTGTTTAACTCAACATGGTACAAGATAACCGTTATTTGGAGGTGTGAAGAAGCTTGTCCTTGGATCAAACCGAGTTAAATATCTTAGGCAAGTAATCTAGATTGGACCAATTTGGTAAAATGATCTCACTTTACATGGTTTCACACTAACCTATCTAAAATTTGAGCTCACCTTTTGTGGTCATTGATGACAAAGGGGGAGAAAATTTCCCAAAGATAGGGGAGTAACATGATAAAAGAAGGGGATCAATTAAAATTTTGAAGCACACAAGTAGCGGGAGCAAGCTCATAAACTTGTTTGTTGCATATTGAATGTGCATCTCATATGTTTGCTTGCATTTTCATTAGTTTTAGAAGCTTTCTCTCCAATGCCTTGCTTGTGTGGTGTATGCTAGTTGTAAATTTGATTGACAAAATGAAGAACTAGCATGCATAAGTAGTGTAACTAGACCTTTATTTGCTTCACAAGTGGTACTAGAACCTTGTTTATAATGTTGATCTCACGGGGTGTTCTAGTTTTGTGAATGGCTAGTTACTAATGGTGCCAAGGATGGTATATATTGGCAACTCCGATTGGTATCACGCTTCAAAGGTCCATTCTTCACACCTTAGCATCATTTGGTAGAAATTGACTCCTATATTTCCTATTCAAGCATATGTGCAAGCTTTCAAATCCAAACTCTTAGCACATATGTAGGGGGAGCAATTGCTACCAATTTTGGGTTTATGAAACTTGTCCATAATCTTTGCACATGGTAAAATGCTTGGGCAAGCAACATGAATCCAAGAAAATTTTATTGAAAATCTTTGTAAAAAGGGTTGTCATCAATTAGGATAGATAGCCGTACTATAAAGAGGGGAATTCTTTGGCTAAGCGGTTATCAAGTGCCACTAGGTGTCATTGTTCATGTGCATGCATTTAGATCCTAGTGAGCTAACTTAACTCCTTCAAAGAAAATGATTGTGAAAATGCTAACACACGTGCACATGTTGGTTTACACGTTGTGGTGTTGGCACACTTTGAGAAGGAGGTGGAGTTTGAAGGGTAGAGAGAGGATGGTGTCGGCGCTTTTTGAGATAATGAAGTGCATATTTTCTATTGCGTCGGTGGGAAAATTGGTGAAGTCGCGGGGGTGTTCCTCGCAGAGAAACACTCACCGGACGCTGGCCATTGAGGCACTGGACGCTGTGGCTGAGCGTCCGGTGTGCTGTGGTGCTAGGGTTAAGCAGCGGACGGTGAACACCGGACGCTGGGGAGCTCCTGTTCATGCATCTGGTGCTATCTGACTTCGGTCGGAGTGTTTGACTGGAAGCACCGGACGGTTAGCGTCCGGTGTGCGGGTGTTTTTGCGACCCTCTCTGCGCATGGGTCCGGTGAGCACCGGACGCTACCGGTGCTTAGCGTCTGGTGACCCGCAGGTTTGCGGAACTCTCTACGCATGAGTCCGATGTGCACCAGACTAACTTGCTCAGCGTCCGGTGCACTGTAGGTGACCGTTAGACTCTGACACGAGAAGTTCAAAAGGCGACACGTGGCTGATGTTGGAGCACCAGACGCAGGTGTTGAGCGTCCGGTGTCCCTTTAAGAGCGTCCGGTGACCCCGTATTTCGCCCAGTGAAAGAGCCAACGGCTCTATTTGTTTGAGGGGCTATAAATACGTGTTTGGCCGGCTTGGGGCACACTCTCTTGGCATTCTAGCATACTTGACATCCTTGTGAGCCTAAGCAAACCCCTCCCACTCATCTCCTTCATAGATTATACATCTTTGTGAGATTGGGAGTGATTCCAAGTGCATTTGATTGAGTAATTGCATCTAGTGGCACTTGGGGATCGTTCTAGCTACGGTTTTCTTGTTACTCTTGGTGGTTACCGCCACCTAGATGGCTTGGAGCAGCGGAGGAGGATTGGCACGAGTTGGTGATTATTCGTGGCCATCTCCCGGTGATTGTGAGAGGTTTGTGCCTACCTCGGTGGAGTGCCAAAGGCAACATTAGTGGATTGCTCATGTCATTGAGCTACCTCACTTGTGGGTAGGTTCTTGTGGTGTCCTAGTGAGGATGAGGTTCATGCTACACCTCTTAGCCACCGAACCACCAAGTGTTGGTCGACACAACGGGGACGTAGCGTGCTGGCAAGCACGTGAACCTCGGGAGAAAATCGTGTGTCTCCATTGTGATTGTACTTTGGATTTCTCCCAGCGATTGGACTTCATATTATTGATTGGTTCATCCCCTCTACGCGGTGGTATAAAGATCAAACCTTCTCTCTTACTTTCTTGCAAACTAGAGTAGCTTACATACTTGTATAGAAACTTTAGGTAGCTCTCTAGTGTAAGTAGAGACATAGCTCTTGTGTGCCTAGTGATAATATCAACTAGAATTGTTGGATAGGTGGCTTGCAAACACCCCTTAGAGCTAGAGCAAAAAGCTTCGCTTTGTTATTTACTAACCTCTTGCTCTAGTGAATTTGTAGAACTTTTTAATAGGCTATTCACCCCCCTCTAGCCATATTAGGACCTTTCACCTTCCCAAAATCCTCAAAAAGACCATCCTCAATTTCAGGGAGGAATGTGGAACGATGGGGCTCATCATCTTCCAGAGTGGGTTGTGTTCCTATAGTGGGGGATTCTTTGGCAACCAACTCATTAGAAGGATTTGATTTTATTTTGTATTCGGTTGCATGAATCTCCTCTTGATGGTCAGGGCTCGGCTCGACTTTGTTTTCTTCTTTAGGAAACTCATCAAAGATGCTAGTATAAGGGGTGTTTTCAAGGATTTTCTCAAGGATGGCTTTCCCTTCACTAATGAGTTTATGCGAGAATGAACCTCCTGAAGCAATGTCAAGGTGTAGAGCACCTTCCTTGTTAAGACCATGATAAAAGTGATGGTGTAGGACATGGTTAGGCAAGGCAATATTTGAACCAGAATTGGTAAGGCTTGAGAATCTAGCCCAAGCTGCTCCAAATGTCTCCTTCTCTTTTTGTTGGAATTGAAGAACTTCTATTCTAAGGTTAGTGATTTTATAAAGAGGGAAGAAAGCAAGACAAAACTTTTCTCAAAGTTCCCCCAATTTCCATTTATGCCTCTTGGAGAATGAGCATACCATTGTTTCGCTCTTCCCAAAAGGGAGAATGGAAATAATTTCCATTTAATAGTCTCTTGTGTCGTGCGAGCAATAGTCCGACAAGAACACAATTACTCAAATTCCCTAAGGTGGGTGTATGGATCTTCGTCTACTAACCCAGAGACGAATTGCTCCTGGACCATGGCTATAAGAGTAGGGCGAAGCTCATAGCCATTTGTAAGAATGGGGTGTGATGATGGTGGAGGCTCCAACAAGTCACCCTTTGGAGCAAAGAATTTATAGATAGGAGTGAAATCCATTTGGTTGGTGGTGGTAAAAGAAAAAGGATACATAGACGAACTTGGTTCTAAACTAGCACAGCTACCGTTCCCCAGCAACGACGCCAGAAAGCTTATTGGGTATTTTAAACGCACATAGAAAAATCCGCAAGCGCATGGATACCGATGTAGCTTTCACCCAGGATCAAACCGAGTTAAATATCTTAGGCAAGTAATCTAGATTGGACCAATTTGGTAAAATGATCTCACTTTACATGGTTTCACACTAACCTATCTAAAATTTGAGCTCACCTTTTGTGGTCATTGATGACAAAGGGGGAGAAAATTTCCCAAAGATAGGGGAGTAAGATGATAAAAGAAGGGGATCAATTAAAATTTTGAAGCACACAAGTAGCGGGAGCAAGCTCATAAACTTTTTTGTTGCATATTGAATGTGCATCACATATGTTTGCTTGCATTTGCATTAGTTTTAGAAGCTTTCTCTCCAATGCCTTGCTTGTGTGGTGTATGCTAGTTGTAAATTTGATTGACAAAATGAAGAACTAGCATGCATAAGTAGTGTAACTAGACCTTTATTTGCTTCACAAGTGGTACTAGAACCTTGTTTATAATGTTGATCTCACGGGGTGTTCTAGTTTTGTGAATGGCTAGTTACTAATGGTGCCAAGGATGGTATATATTGGCAACTCCGATTGGTATCACGCTTCAAAGGTCCATTCTTCACACCTTAGCATCATTTGGTAGAAATTGACTCCTATATTTCCTATTCAAGCATATGTGCAAGCTTTCAAATCCAAACTCTTAGCACATATGTAGGGGGAGCAATTGCTACCAATTTTGGGTTTATGAAACTTGTCCATAATCTTTGCACATGGTAAAATGCTTGGGCAAGCAACATGAATCCAAGAAAATTTTATTGAAAATCTTTGTAAAAAGGGTTGTCATCAATTAGGATAGATAGCCGTACTATAAAGAGGGGAATTCTTTGGCTAAGCGGTTATCAAGTGCCACTAGGTGTCATTGTTCATGTGCATGCATTTAGATCCTAGTGAGCTAACTTAACTCCTTCAAAGAAAATGATTGTGAAAATGCTAACACACGTGCACATGTTGGTTTACACGTTGTGGTGTTGGCACACTTTGAGAAGGAGGTGGAGTTTGAAGGGTAGAGAGAGGATGGTGTCGGCGCTTTTTGAGAAAATGAAGTGCATATTTTCTATTGCGTCGGTGGGAAAATTTGGAGAAGTCGCGGGGGTGTTCCTCGCAGAGAAACACTCACCGGACGCTGGCCTTTGAGGCACGGACGCTGTGGCTGAGCGTCCGGTGTGCTGTGGTGCTAGGGTTAAGCAGCGGACGGTGAACACCGGACGCTGGGGAGCTCCTATTCATGCGTCTGGTGCTATCTGACTTCGGTCGGAGTGTTTGACTGGAAGCACCGGACGCTCAGGGAGCGTCCGGTGGTTAGCGTCCGATGTGCGGGTGTTTTTGCGACCCTCTCTGCGCAAGGGTCCGGTGAGCACCGGACGCTACTGGTGCTTAGCGTCTGGTGACCCGCAGGTTTGCGGAACTCTCTGCGCATGAGTCCGATGTGCACCGGACTAACTTGCTCAGCGTCCGGTGCACTGTAGGTGACCGTTAGACTCTGACACGAGAAGTTCAAAAGGCGACACGTGGCTGATGTTGGAGCACCGGACGCAGGTGTTGAGCGTCCGGTGTCCCTTTAAGAGCGTCCGGTGACCCCGTATTTCGCCCAGTGAAAGAGCCAACGGCTGTATTTGTTTGAGGGGCTATAAATACGTGTTTGGCCGGCTTGGGGCACACTCTCTTGGCATTCTAGCATACTTGACATCCTTGTGAGCCTAAGCAAACCCCTCCCACTCATCACCTTCATAGATTATACATCTTTGTGAGATTGGGAGTGATTCCAAGTGCATTTGATTGAGTAATTGCATCTAGTGGCACTTGGGGATCGTTCTAGCTACGGTTTTCTTGTTACTCTTGGTGGTTACCGCCACCTAGACGGCTTGGAGCAGCGGAGGAGGATTGGCACGAGTTGGTGATTGTTCGTGGCCATCTCCCGGTGATTGTGAGAGGTTTGTGCCTACCTCGGTGGAGTGCCAAAGGCAACATTAGTGGGTTGCTCATGTCATTGAGCTACCTCACTTGTGGGTAGGTTCTTGTGGTGTCCTAGTGAGGACGAGGTTCATGCTACACCTCTTAGCCACCGAACCACCAAGTGTTGGTCGACACAACGGGGACGTAGCGTGCTGGCAAGCACGTGAACCTCGGGAGAAAATCGTGTGTCTCCATTGTGATTGTACTTTGGATTTCTCCCAGCGATTGGACTTCATATTATTGATTGGTTCATCCCCTCTACGCGGTGGTATAAAGATCAAACCTTCTCTCTTACTTTCTTGCAAACTAGAGTAGCTTACATACTTGTATAGAAACTTTAGGTAGCTCTCTAGTGTAAGTAGAGACATAGCTCTTGTGTGCCTAGTGATAATATCAACTAGAATTGTTGGATAGGTGGCTTGCAAACACCCCTTAGAGCTAGAGCAAAAAGCTTCGCTTTGTTATTTACTAACCTCTTGCTCTAGTGAATTTGTAGAACTTTTTAATAGGCTATTCACCCCCTCTAGCCATATTAGGACCTTTCACCTTCCCAAAATCCTCAAAAAGACCATCCTCAATTTCAGGGAGGAATGTGGAACGATGGGGCTCATCATCTTCCAGAGTGGGTTGTGTTCCTATAGTGGGGGATTCTTTGGCAACCAACTCATTAGAAGGATTTGATTTTATTTTGTATTCGGTTGCATGAATCTCCTCTTGATGGTCAGGGCTTGGCTCGACTTTGTTTTCTTCTTTAGGAAACTCATCAAGGATGCTAGTATAAGGGGTGTTTTCAAGGATTTTCTCAAGGATGGCTTTCCCTTCACTAATGAGTTTATGCGAGAATGAACCTCCTGAAGCAATGTCAAGGTGTAGAGCACCTTCCTTGTTAAGACCATGATAAAAGTGATGGTGTAGGACATGGTTAGTCAAGGCAATATTTGAACCAGAATTGGTAAGGCTTGAGAATCTAGCCCAAGCTGCTCCAAATGTCTCCTTCTCTTTTTGTTGGAATTGAAGAACTTCTATTCTAAGGTTAGTGATTTTATAAAGAGGGAAGAAAGCAAGACAAAACTTTTCTCAAAGTTCCCCCAATTTCCATTTATGCCTCTTGGAGAATGAGCATACCATTGTTTCGCTCTTCCCAAAAGGGAGAATGGAAATAATTTCCATTTAATAGTCTCTTGTGTCGTGCGAGCAATAGTCCGACAAGAACACAATTACTCAAATTCCCTAAGGTGGGTGTATGGATCTTCGTCTACTAACCCAGAGACGAATTGCTCCTGGACCATGGCTATAAGAGTAGGGCGAAGCTCATAGCCATTTGTAAAAATGGGGTGTGATGATGGTGGAGGCTCCAACAAGTCACCCTTTGGAGCAAAGAATTTATAGATAGGAGTGAAATCCATTTGGTTGGTGGTGGTAAAAGAAAAAGGATACATAGACGAACTTGGTTCTAAACTAGCACAGCTACCGTTCCCCAGCAACGACGCCAGAAAGCTTATTGGGTATTTTAAACGCACATAGAAAAATCCGCAAGCGCATGGATACCGATGTAGCTTTCACCCAGGAGTATTCTAGACTATCGATTTCCACGAGGAACGTGAAGTGTACTAGAGAATCAAGGTTGTCCAAGGATAAAGGTAAGAGAAGATATATATTTTTTAATGGGTAGAGAGGAACCTTCTAGAGTTTTCTAAGTTGATTGGGTGATCAAGATCAGAGTTACTATACTATACTTACTGTGGAGCAACAATATCTTTTCAACTCTCGAAAGAGACTAGAAAGAAAGTAGTTGGGAAAAGGCTGTCAAAAAGCTCTACGAAACACCAACCCAAACATGGTGGAATACAAAGGCCTGATAGGGCTGTCATCCTAGGGCTACCACAACTAACCGTGGGATTGAGCGCAAACTCAGGTAAACCCTAGTCTAGACACCACGTCTACACTAGCGCTTACTACTCTAATTACCTAGGATAACTAGAGCACTCAATACGAGCGGAGATCTAGTAAGTATAATAAAGCAAGAATTAAATAAGCACTAAACTTAGAAATAACAATTAAAGAACCTGGAGATTGCTATAACACCCCAAAATTTTTATGTTGGGTTGTTATTAGAAAACAATAAATAAAATGAAGGTTTTTAATATGTGGATAAAATTTACCAATAATAGTTTAGATTTCCATATATTTTTATCAAAGAAAAATAGTGCTTTTCAAATATTTTGGAAATAATTAGATGAACTTTAGTTGATGTGATATTTGCTTGTTGCTTAAGTTTTTTGTTTTTGTGTGTGCTAAGATTTAAAAAATATGTTTAGACGTCGTCCGATCCTTTCCAAAAATTTTCTAGACTTTTTCGCGACTTTTCCTATTTTTCCTAGAGCAAAATCTAATTTTTAGATGCTTCAAAATTATTTAGGATAGAATCCAAAAACTTTATTTGGATTCATCTTCTCTCATTGTATCTCCACAACTTTATTTGGATTCATCATCTCTTCTCTAAATTTTTGGAATTTTGAAAATATTTTTTCAAGGATTTAAAAGGTTCTCAGCTTTTTCTAGAATTATTTTAGAATTGTCAATAGATTTGCAAAAATCCCAAATTTAATAATTTCGGAACTTTGCCAAACCCTAGACCTATATATATATGCCGCCGTTCTCCTTCTCACGCTAGTTCTAGAAGTACAAACCATATCTCGAGCCGACAGTCCGTTCGCTATAGATCTAATGCCGAAGTTTCAGATCTCGCTTCCGGCGAACTTTTCCGGTAAACATTTGGCGAGGTTTTCTGGCCAACTCCAGCATCCTCTTCAGAAACCGTCACCACCCTAAGGTTCGTCTCGATCTCCTCTATACCGTCACACCATTATTTTTGCGAATCCGTACTCGTTCATTGTTTGTGTAATCTCTTCTTTTCTATTGCGGCGAGGTCCTCTATGGACGAGCTCGTTCTTCATCTCCATCGGTCGGCACACCATGGTGACCTTGGGGCCAGCAGCACCGCACCCCACGAACTGGAGCGAAACCCGCGCCCTAGTCTCGCGTGCCCTGGGCGAGCAGCAGTGCGGCGCCAACGGCGCCAGCCAAGCTGCCGCCACTGCCTTGCAGTAGGTCGAACAGGCTCTCCCCACCCTAGACACCACGCCCTAGGCGGGTCTAGCGCGCTGTACTGCGCCCTGGGGCCAGTCGAGCCGCCCTGGCCTTGGCCGGGCCCCTTCCCTTCCTGCACGAAATAGCAGCAGGCAGCCATTGCATTCACGTACATGACTCAAGGTAGAAGACAATTTATTGACAAGTTTGCCACTGGTCATTAATCCTTCACCATTTAGTCATTCTAACTCCGTTTTGTTCCGTTTCAGTTGCGTTAGTTTCGTAGCGTCACGCTCTATGCAGTAGTTCTACCTTTTATTATGTCACATGTTTTTTCTATATTTAGTTGAATATTAGATTAATAAATATGTATACACTTAATTTTATAATTAAAAGCAACAAAGAGTTATAATTCTGTTTTTGTTACTTTACGATCATGCCGACGTAAACTATGCACTAGCAACGCTCTTTACCATGTTATGTGTTTAGGAATTTAATTTTGTTAATTTGAACAGTAATTATTCAATGCATTTTCTATTTATAAAAGGAATTTAGGTATATAAATATCGGTCTTTTATAGAACGAATGTTAACTTGATTAACACCAACCTTAATTTGTCTTTCTTAATTTAATTATAATTTGTTTAGTTAAACATGAAGCATGTCATTAATTTGGGTAATATTTATCTAATGTATTTTTGAATTAAAAACAAGTTAGGTATATATATATCGGTCTTTTATAAATTAAATATAATAGTAATATCAACATTATTGTCTTTTCAACAACGACCTATTTAGATCCATGTTGAAACGTATATTGGTCAATTAGTTAATGTCACATGTTTTATGTCTTATAAATAAATTATAAGTGTTAAAATGACTTAAATGATATATACTCTTTTACTATAAATAAAATATGAATCATATATCGGTTATAATAGCTGTTTTCACTTACTTTGTGTTTCCAAACTATGAATGTTTAAGTGACTTAAATAATATTAAATGTTTATAATTAAAATATGATTAAGGTCTAATTTTGTCTTTTCTAATTAAACTATAACTTCACTTAATTGAACTTCATTATATTTCTTTAAAAAGTCCATCACATTATTTCATTAACTAAAAATAAATCAAGCCCATAGTTAGTTTTCTCTGTTACGTTGCAAACATATTGGTAGTTGTGTCCTCTTTAGCGATAGCTTTGTTTTCCGTTGTTCTTCGCTCCCACGGTCGTAACATCGAGCCATGCCAATTAGTGCGATCTTTTTAAGCTTTGTCTTGTGCATGATGAGTTGTCCTTAGTTGTGTTTGTTTTCTGTTTGTTGTGCTTGGTTGTTGCGAATAGAAGAAGTGTGGTTTGTTAGCGCTAAATACCACAAGTGGAGGACCGACAATCAAAGCAGAAGTTGGAGACCAGAAGATAGAAGCTGAAGACTTCTGAGCAACTAGACTTTAGAGAAAAAGGCAAGTACACACTCTATTTGATCATTTTGCTCCTATACATTTAATATCATTTACTTTCATTGCATGTGTCCAATAAATGCAAACCCTAAGGACCTGACTAGCTTTGTCTATCATTCCTTGTACACCTGGGGTTACGTATATGGGTAGACTATGGTATAGTAGTTATGCTTAGCTTTTGTACTCACCTTATACACTAGTTTTAATAAAGAATAATCTCTAGTTAACTTGATGCTTAATACATGCTGGATAATGGTCACTGTGGTGATGGAGATGTTGGATTCTTGTGAGCACCGTGATCATGGTGGTGATAGGGGAGCGGGTATTGGTGGTTGGCCACCTAGGATTTAGTCATGGAGCGGCCACCTAGGACATACAGTGCAGCTCCAACCTATATAGCTCTAGCTTGACTAATTATCAGGATCTCCACTAGTAGGGTGTTACTTTCCGGGTAGGCATTAGGAAGTAACTTGGGTAATAGATATTAAGTTGTTGGTTGATCGGTGTGCTATGGCTACGGAGACGACTGCTGAGCGCCCTAGCCAAAACTTACGAGTGACATCCTATTAGTTGGATCCTGTGAAAGGTCTCGTAGTGAAACCCTGCCTGCTCACCTTGGTAGTGTTTTGGGATTCATGACCCCGGACAAATGGGAATCACGACTTAGAGTGAAAGTGCACATCTTTGCAGAGTGTAAAACTAATATATCAGTTGTGCTCACGGTCACGAGCGGCCTAGACTCTCACATGATGAGCAAACTGGAATCACATGGAACTCAGAGAATGAACTTGGTTGAGGTGGCTACCCCGTGTTTTGGAAGATTGCTATCTTGTGTTCTTATTATGGGTTTGCTATCCCATGACCTTAAAGGGGTTGCTACCCCGAGTTACTATCTGAGGTTGCTACCTTGGTAATAATAATAATAACGATGATTAGTAATATTGTTAATTTACTTACAACTAATTAAGGTTGGGATTCTTCACTCATAATTAGTAATAGGTTGATTTAATAAAAGAGTTCTAATAAAAGTTTATCAACTTAAAAGCTCATCCGCAGTTAAATAGTGTCAGGTATCCCTTTGATTAAGCCTTGCATGTCATTATACTTTCTGCCTGTACTTGTTGAGTTCGACATGAACTCACCCTTGCTATTTCTGCCCACACCCCCAGTGTGTAGTAAAGTGTTGCTTAGAAGAAGGATAAATATATCATGGAGTTTTCTAGAAGCATATCAGAAGTTCTTGGCATATGGAGCCCTCGGTCAGCTGTCTCTAAGAAGAATAGAGCGTGAGAAGAAGTTTAGCAACCCGTTTCGAGATACTCTGATAGTTGTAAGTGTTATTATAAATATATTTTCTGCTATATAATATTGTTTCTGATATTTCTATTCTTTTATTGTATGTGTGGACTTTCTGGGCACACATATGATGACTCTGGTTTTCTTTTAAAAACCAGGGCGTTATAGAATGGTATCAGAGCTGTGTTGACTGTATGACGTATGCCTAGATAGTACTGGTCGATTTCTAAAGCTTATTCTGATATAAAATTATTTTCTCATCCCTTGACTCTTTGATTCTGACTATCTTCTCATCCTTGACCATGTTGTATCCCTTCCTTAAATAGCTTCCTTTGAGCTATTTTTATTTATCTTCTTGGCTTTTTTTAGCTGTTTTTGCTTAAAATTTCAAAACTTGCTATATTCCAAAATTCGATGGCCCTTAATCATCTCGGACTTACCTTTTATGATGACCACCACTGTTGAAGAAGCACATGTAGTATCGTTGGTGTGTTGCATGCTTGTTTTGTCTGGTTTTTTTGTGTCGTCTCTATTCTAGTGTTTTGAAGGAGATCGGGAAGTCATTTGAGGATTAGCTTGATCTCTGTTAAGTGGGTAGTGTACTCTCTTATCCGATCTATTCTTTTATCAATCTTGGTCCTATCATCTTCTCTTACACCATGCCTACCTATTCTACTTTATGAGGCCTTCCTCTTTATCTCAACTTAATGGAGGAGTCAACACATGAAGGATGCACCAATAGCATCAAGCCCTAGAGAAAAATACCGACTTCAACAACAATTTACAAGTGGAACAAAATTCTTGTTAAGTGGAGTAGATCCTCTGCAACTCTTGATATCTTGAACAAAATGAAGTTTGAAGTTTGAAGACCATCTCTTGTCTATCTTTCTTGTATATCAAACTTTATCTTCCTTTTGTCACCAATCTCCATCTTCATATCATCTTTTACTAGTGTTTACCCCTCGGTCGTATCTCCCTTAATATAAAGACCTAAAGATAGGTCTTCATCTATCTTTTTATACTTTTTGTCATCAATCTTGATCTTTTTTATCGTTGTGTGCCAACATTTGATCCTTGATCTTACATCTCATAGCCTAGAATCAATGAAGCACGAAAACTATAAATTCAATCATTGTCTTCCTTATTAATCTTTGATAATTCCTAATGTTTTCATCATGTATCTACTAAATCTTGACCCAAGAAAATTTTGAGCACTATAAGATGTACCTTTTACATCATCTCTTGCTAATATTCACTCCTTATCTTTATACCTCATAGTGTGAAAACCTAGTGATCAATCTTTATCTATCTTTTCAACCTCCATTTACCTTGCTTTTCAACCTATGTGGATCTTCAATCCTTTGACCTCATGCTGCTGTAAACTCCAAATCAATCTTGAGAATCGATCTTTGACTTCTTTGTCATTTTTTAATCCTTAATCTCTAAATCATATCTAGTCAAAAGTCCCAATACAATCTTGATGATATGCTTTAACTATCTCTCTAGCCTCTTTGAATCTTGGAACAAGACTCATGTTAAGTGGGGTAGATCTATAACACTCCAAATTTTCTATTTTGGGTTTTTATTAGAAAACAATAAATAAAATGTAGGTTTTTAATATGTGGATAAAATTTGCCAATAATAGTTTAGATTTCCATATACTTTTATTAAAGAAAAATAGTGCTTTTCAAATATTTTGGAAATAATTAGACGAGTTTTAGTTGATGTGATATTTGCTTGTTGCTTAAGTTTTGTGTTTTTTGTGTGCTAAGATTTTAAAAACATGTTTAGATGCCATCCGATCGTTCTCAAGAATTTTCTGAACTTTTCCGTGACTTTTCCTATTTTTCCTAGCGCAAAATCTAACTTTTGGATGCTCTAAAATTATTTTTCATAGAATCCAAAAACTTTATTTGGATTCGTCAACTCCCATTCTATCTCCACATGTTTTCTCTAAATTTTTGGAAAATATTTTTCCAAGATTTAAAAGGTTCTCAGCTTTTTCTAGAATTATTTTTGAATTGAAAATTAATTTACGAAAATCATCAAATTAATAATTTTGGAACGTTTCCAAACCCTAGACCTATATATATGCCGCCATTCTCCTTCTCGCGCTGGTTCTAGAAGTACAAACCATATCTCGAGCCGCCACTCCGTTTGCTCTAGATCTAATGCCGAAGTTTCGGATCTCGCTTCGTGTGAACTTTTGTGATGAACGTTCGGCGAGGTTTTCTGGCCAACTCTAGCATCCTCTGCAGAAACCGTCACCACCCCAAGGTTCATCTTGATCTCCTCTATACTGTCATGTCATTATTTTCATGAATCCATACTCGTTCATTGTTTCTCTAATCTCTTCTTTTCTTTTCTAGCGAGGTCCTCTATGGACGAGCTCATTCTTCATCTCCATCGGTCAGCACACCATGGTGCCCTTCGGGCCAGCAGCACTATACCCCACGAACTCGAGCCGAACTCGTGCCCTCGTCTTGCGTACCCAACACGAGCAGCAGTGCGGCGCCAGCAGCGCTGGCCAAGCTGTCGCCACTGCCCTGCTGTAGGCCGAGCAGCCCCTCCCCGCCCTGGACACTGCGCCCCCACATGGGTCTAGCGCCATGCCGTGCCCTGGGGCCTGTTAGACCCTCGCTCTCTGCGGCGAGGATCCGGTGAACTCTGCTGATTCCTACCGGAGAGGGAGAAGGAGGTCCGCCACCGGCATCACCCCGCACGTGGAAAATTGCTTGAGAGTTTAGAGTTTTTGGTATTGTTTTTGGTTCAGAGCCTTTTCCTCTCTTCCCTACTTACCCCTTACGCTACTAGCTTTTGCTGAGCAGGCCGAGCAAGCCCAATTCGACCCAGGGATCCTATTGCTCGGATGCTGTTGACGGTCGATAACGTCAACTATTATTAGAGCTTTAAACCTAAGGGAGAACATGAAAAAACACTAGTCTAGGGTTTAAACTGACAATTTCCACGAGTTTTGCATATTCAGTATTTTCCAGGGTCTATTTCCAGAAAACTTGAAAAGAGAGATTCAAGGTTATATTTACCACAAAACTTATCTGCCACGAAAAAGATCACGAACAGGACGAGGGAAGACTCTGGAAGACACCGGAAGAAACCGGGGCCCAGAGGCCGCTAGGTGGGGCCGACCGGCCCCACCATGGCGCCAGCCGATGCCCCCCTATTAGGGTTTCGGCCCCTCTTTGGAAGCTTCCTCCACCGCCTCCGAGGAGTCATCTTGGCCCTTGGTTAAGTCGGTTTGATCCTGCGACGCACGTCGATCCCACCGGGCTATAAATAAAGGGGCATACCCCCCTCCCTGGAGGCATCAAGTCATTTGGAGATCCATTCATCAAGAGCTTTCTCTAGTTCATCAGAGCCTCTCTAGTTTATAGTTTTAGGGTAGTTAGATTAGAAGTAGAAGAGTTCTAGTTCTTCAACGGGATCCGGAGCCCCTAGCGTTTGTCTGGAGCGCAGAGTTCGGTATAGTTCTAGTACCTTTCTCTTATTGTATTCAATATTATGTTTCAGGCAACATTGTTCTTAGTCTCTTATATATTCTTAATTGCAATGGTCATTGTCTACTTTGATTATATGTCTAGGATAGTTGGTTTGATCTTATTGAATCCATGTAATTGCTCGTATAGCGTTTGCCCAATCAATTGGTGGGCAGATGGCAGACAACATGTAGACGTGGTGACTAGATATCTTGTTTATCTGTGAGGGCACCCTGATGTGTCAGGTTGTGTGGTAGTCTGTGCAGGTGATAGCTGTGTTGGTTCCTCTATAGTCCACCCCCCGTTCTTAGGACAGCTTGGGCGTGGTCGCGAAGGAGGTGACGGTTGCGTCTTAAAACCCTCATTAGTTGAAGCCTCTTCACATGTGATTATGATATAGGGTTGACTTAACAATGATTTCTAGATGTAATTGCAGAGTTAATCATTGACGTAGTTATAGATTTACCTTAGTATTTCTTCCTAAGCTTATCCATTGGCTAGTTATTACTATGACAAGAAGACCTCTGATATTTATCTATTTATGATGACTGATCATTATTTATCTTATATCTTTTATCAAGTGACTTACCCCTGTCATGAGTAGGATTCTAGTTAGGGTTTATCGTTCACATCAATAGTATAGGTTATAGTTATAAGTCCTATATATAGACCTTCCCTGTGGATACGATATTTAAAATCCCCCCGGGTAAAATGTGACATTGGTATGATATCTATGCGCTTGCGGATAATCTTACTCAAATCTTATTTAAAGGAGTGCAGTTAACTTATAACAACACACGCCTTGACTGCAACCCTCTTCTGGGCCTTGAAGTATTTGGAGGCTCCCCACGAAGGGGGATGCTGACAACCCCCCCCCCCCCCCTCCCTGGGAGTCGGCTTGTCCCCAAGCCGGTGCTTTTGGGAAGCACTGCTTGAGAGCTTCCTCATCTTCCCATGTTGCCTAAGCTTCATCCAAGCTGGACCACTTGATGAGCACCTGATGCAGCGTGCAGTTGCCGCTAGGGTGTAGACGTCGATGCAGGATCTTCTCCAGTACTTGTAGAACATCATCTGTGTCTAGCAACTGGGAACAGACGGAAGCATTGGAAGGAGGAGCTGGTTTGAGAAGGGAAACGTGAAATACCAGATGATTGGATGAAGAAGGAGGAAGGTCCAGCTTGTAGGCGACAGTTCCAATTTTTGCAATAATCTTGAAAGGCCCAAAGTACTTGATTCACAACTTGTGATCTGAGCGAGGAGCCAAGGATGACTGTACATATGGTTGCAGACGAAGATGGACGTTGTCCCCAATGTTGAACTGCTAATCAGAATGGTTTTTGTCTGCCTGACTCTTCATGCATTGTTGGGCACGCAGTAAGTGCTGTCGCACGGCTGCAAGCATAGTCTGGTGCTCTGCCACCATGGATGCCACATCCTGTACGGGAGAAACAATATGGTCAGTAATACCAAAATGTTTAGGTGTGTGACCATAGAGTATCCGAATGGAGAACGGCCTAGCGATGGATGCTTGCAAGTGTTGTAGTAGTACTTGGCTAGTGAGATCCATTTGAGCCACTGTTTGGGACAAGAGTGAACGAAACAGCGAAGGTATGTTTCTAGGCATTGATTCACATGTTTCGTCTAACCATCAGATTGTGGGTGGTATGCAGAAATGAGGCACAGTTGCACCTGAGCCAGCCGAAATAACTCCTTCTAGAAGGCACTTGTGAACACAGGATCCCTATCTGAGATTATATGTGTTGGCATGTTGTGTAACTTAAACACAGAATCTAGAATTTCATGTACCACTTTGCAAGCAGAAAATGGATGACGAAGGGGTGTGAAGTGAGCATACTTGCTAAATTTGTCCATGACTACCATGATACAGTTGGCGTGACCTGATGTAGGAGCCCATCAATGAAATCCATATTGATAACTTGCCAAGAAGAGGACGACACTAGAAGGGGAGACAATAGGCCTGGGTATTTGGCTCTGTCAGGTTTGTCCTGTAGACAGGTGGAGCAGGAAGATACATAACTATTGACATCTACCTTCTTTCCTCACCAAGCAAAGTTTTGTTTGATCCTGCTGATAGTTACTGGGAATCCAGAATGTCCCCCCAAGGTACTGTTATGTAGAGCCGACATAACCATGAGTTGAAGGTTCTTGTTGTTACCTATCCAGATCCACCCTTTGTAGTGAATGAACCACCAGATAGGGAATAAGGCGGCATGCCATCAGGATTGGTGGATAGCTGCTGCAGAATCTTTGTGGCGGTGGCATCACTATCGTAACCAGTAAGTTGATAATCCTCTGGTGTGGGCCTAGGGACTTGCTGACGAATGCCAAGGGGTGACTCTCTTGCATGAGAACGGCGCCCACACCCGAGTCACTTGCATCAGTCTGAAGCTGAAAAGGCTTGTTAAAATCTAGGAGGCCGAGCACCGGTGCTGACATGAGAGTGGCCTTTAAGGTGGCGAAATCCATGGAATGAGCCTCGGTCCAACAGAAGATCACACCCTTCTTGAGCAAGTCGTACAACGGGCGAGCTATGATAGCAAAATGCTGAACAAATTTTCTGTAATATCCAATGAGACCGAGGAAACTACGGAGCTCCTTGACATCTGTAGGTTGTGGCCAAGAACGAATGGAGTCCAACTTCGAAGGATCAATGTTGACTCCTACTGCACTAATGACATGTCCCAGAGAAGCAATGGATTCCTGAGCGAAACGGCATTTGCTTAATTTAACCAGCCACTAATCTTTTTGAAGTAGCTCAAACACCTGGCGAAGATGGACAAGATGTTATTCCTAGGTGGCGCTGTAAACCAAGATGTCATCGAAGAAGACTATCAAACAGACAGGCAAGAGGGGCTTCAGTGTTACATTCATAGCACTGCAGAATGAGTTTGGTGCACCGGTGGGAGCAATGGACATGACATTGTATTCAAAGTGCCCAAGTGCATCTGAAATGTCGTCTTGTCTTTCTCGCTCGGTGCCATGAGGATTTGATTAAAGACAGCGCATAGATCAAGACATTAAAACTAGCAGGCATGTGCGAGCTCGTCCAATAGTTCATCAATTACTAGAATTGGAAACTTGCTCTTAATAGTCAGTGCATTGAGCATTCTATAATAAACGCACATGCGCCATGATTGATCCTTTTTCTTAACGAGAAGGACCGGAGAAGAGAATGGGCTGCAACTAGGACGGATCATCCTTGTACGCAGTAACTCAGACACTTGGGCCTCTATCACAAACTTCAGTTTTGGTGAGTATCGGTACTGTCGGATGCAGACAAGCTGTGCTCCAGGCACCAGAGGAATGGAGTGATCACAGTTGCTTCGAGGAGGTAGTGTAGATGGCTCTGCATACAGCTGGCTAAACTTGTCGATCAAAGACTGAACCTGGGGATGTATCCGAGTGGTAGGAGGGTCATCAACGGCGAAAGATATGCTGAGCAGTTGTACAACAGAGTAGTCATCAAAGTCCGCACCCATACTGTGCAACATCACTGAATGAGAACCATAGGCAATCGACATCCATTTGCTTCACTAATTGATTTTCATGGTAGAAAAAGCATCTAGCCAGTCCATCCCGAAGATGACATCATAGGAGCCAAGAGGTAGAACCCTAAAGGTTGAGTGGAAGGAGAGGTTCTGAACTGTCCATTCATCATCTAGAACTTCAGTAACACATTGAATGACTTCATCGTTGGCCACCCTAACGGCTACTGGATGTGGTAAAGAGCGGTGTCCTGACAATAGGGAGGCGATGGCAGGATTGAAGAACGAATGAGAACTACCAGAATCGACCAAAATGCTGACAAAGTGACCCACAACTGATGCACGGAACTGCATAGTATGAAGAGAGGACTGTCCCTGGTAGGCAGCGATAGAACAGTGACTTGATTGTCAGAAGGAGACTCAACATCTTCGTCAATGAAGGAATCCTGAAACAACTCCCACACCTCTTGCAAGGCGTGGAATTGAGGCTGAGATGCACATTTGTGTCCTGGTACCCATTTATCTCCACAATGGATACACAATCCGCGAGCACGCCTGTTGGTATAAATTAACTACACTCTATTTAAATAGATTTAAGTAGGATTATCCGCAAGTGCACAGATATCATACCAGTGACATTTTACTCAAAGGTTTTAAATATCGTATCCACAAGGAACAGTCGTGATGATGATAAAGTATATAGACTTAACCCTACAATTAGGCTAGATCATTTCAAGAAAAAGGAAATAGCTAATGTACTCTGGTTCTAATTCCGATAAACTTTGTATAATATCATCTTATCGGGCAAGTAACCCAAATAGGAGAAGAAGCAGAGTAATCTTCTACCAAGCACCTATAAGCCTATCAGTCTTATCAACAGGAAGCAGACTAGAGAGGAATCAACGCAGCTATAAAGTCACCTACACAAACTACCACTGTCTGACTAATCAGGGGACATTCACAAGTAAACCTAGCCTAGGCACGACGCCTACACTACAAAATACTACTTCAACCAATGCGTCCATAGATCAAAGCACTCAATATGAGTTGTGAACCAAAGAACAAATAAGAACAAGTTGCTTACTTAAATCAGAATGGTAAGTACAAAAGTACCTCAGAACGCAGCTCCGGGCGAGGGGACTGGATCAAACAAATACAATCATGAAGAAGCGCCAACAGACCGGAACTCCTCCAGAATCTCTACTCCTCTACTCAATCTCTCTAATCTCTAAACAAGACTAGATCTAGAAGAACTAGTCTCTCCTAATTGCTACATCTAGATGAACTAGAACTAGATCAACTAGAGGGACCCTAACCCTAACTATGTAGAGATATGAAGCGCCGAGGTGTAGAATGCCTCCATGGAGGGGGTTCTACCCCTTTATTTATTGCCTGGTGGTAGGATCAAACCAACTTAACCAAGGGTCGAGATGCATCAAGAGAGGCGGTGGAGGAAGCTTCCAGAAGGCGGTGGCTAGAAACCCTAGGGGCATCAGCCGACGCCAGGGTGGGGCCGGCCGGCCCCACCTTGCCTCCTCTACGGGTCTCGTTCCTTCGGGTGTCTTCTAGAACCTTCCTGACCCTGTTGGCGGTGTTATTGCGTCACAGTTAAGTTTCATGTTGTTGGTGCAAAAGCTGATCTGCAAACACAAAGGGCTAATACCCGATTCAAACGTTACGGCGTGCCAGCCGATTTGACCTTGTAATCGACAAAGGTGGTAACTCGAACGCTGTGGTCCCGACAACAGCGATGCGCCCGGATGTCACGGCCAAGAGGTGCTCACGCGGAACTTGAGAACACGCCGAATTTGACTCAACGAATTCCTAAGAACTCATCGTAAAAAGAAAAATATGACGAAATCGTCGAAAAGGTAGATGCTGAAATATGAGTAAAAACTTGAGTTTGATTGATTGATAGATTCTTCATTACATTGCCCTAGGGTCTACATTTATACCCTGTCCAAAGAGCTACAACCAGACACGACTAGGACTCGAATTCCAAACTAAACGGAACTCGTATACAAAACGTATCCTAATAGCTAAGGCAAACATTAAACTATCCCCCGTAACCGATCGGGACACTGCCACGAATCAATCGGCATCCTCCGCGCTTTTCTTCAGAGTCATCGGCAGACTACCTGTTACAGCCATCGACAAACACCGACACTGGTCATCGGCACGAATACGTCACCACTTCTGGACTTGGTCATATTCGGTTGTTTCCCATCGGCAACCACCTTCATCGGCAACTCCCCTATAGGCTAGTCACCATTGCTCCATCTGCCGATCTACACCCCATTAACTCCAAGTGCGTATCAATAGATACGTGTCCAAAAAAATGGTGTCAACACATGCCCCCCAATTACGGAGTATAAAATCATTAATGCTCCAAAATTCTCTGCAGTAATGACGCCTTTCCGCAATTACCTCTCCCAATTTGGTAATCAGCCGCCAAATCTAAACAACCTTGGCCCGATTCTCCTGCAAATTCCTCGAATTCCTCAACCTCTCGAACCAAACCTCCCCACTTATGCGCTCATCGACAATATTACCGTTAGAGAAAACTGCCGATGGGCCGACCAAGCGATCCTGCACAGTAAAATATCTTCAAAATCATGACCGCTTGCTGTCAAATCACCTACGCAATCCCTTGATTACTGTGCGAACAGTTACCATATCCACCTGAACACCCTTGGATTTCACGGATGCGGCAAAGAGATAATTCAGATTTGCCCCTTCCCGTTTTGTCCTATAAATACTTCCTTCTCCGGTACTCTTTCTCCATCTTGTCATTCTACAGCCCCAAATCCACCTTCCTGGCGGCGGCATTGCCTGAGAATTCCAAGAACTCCAGCAAGGGCCTCCTCCACCAATCTTCCAAGTCTTCGACCCTCTTTCTCGGGAAGAAATAGCCATCAACTTCGTCGTTCCTGAGGTCAGTCTACCATCCCTCTCCTTTTTGCACTTTTGCTGTACTCCTGTTCATCTATGATTCTTTTTACTGAGTACCCCCCTTTTTTTTCCTTTTCTATTCCTTCATTCCCAAAACTTTTTAGGATTTGGCCGATAAGATCGTAATTCCTACCGATCAACCTCACTTCCAATGTCTTGGCCCGTTAGGAAATCCAGATCCCACCGATCTGATAAATGCAGAGACAAATAGAATCCCCTTCAGAGTTGAAAACTTCTCCTTAGATCTATGGAAAGATGCTTTTCGTTCCTGGCCTAGTCCTACCAAGGGATGGAAAGACTGTTTCCTGAGAGTCAGCCATTCAAATGAAGTCCAATTGGCTGAGTGGAAATTAGACCAGTGCATCAGATTATCTCTTGCTGATATGGAGAGGAACGAGTCGCTGCTGATAGCTGCCTCGTACTTTTGGTCAGACACACTCAATGCTTTTGTATTCGGTCATGGCCCTGCTTCACCTACTCTTGCCGATGTACTCATGCTTACTGGCTTAGACATATCAACTGCCGATAACAATCATCTGTTTGATACTAAGCCCAGTTCTAAGGTAGAGACTCGTGCTATCGACAGTTGGTCTCGGTATATTCAGAAATTTCGAAAAACAGGACCTGTCGGGGAAAGAGAGTAGGCCATTTTCTTGAACATATGGCTGGATAAGTTCGTATTCTGTGGCCGATCGGCGGGACCAACCGCTGTCTATCTATCGGTAGCAGAGAGACTGGCTAATGGTGGCCGATTTCCTCTTGGCCCATATTTACTCGACTCTGTTTATCACCTTCTCCATCAGGTAGCTAAGAAACTCCTGCTAGGCCAACCCATCAGCAACTGAGGGGGACCCTGGTGGTTCCTCAACCTGTGGCTTAGTATCCACATGCATAAGCGCCTTGAATTCAACCTCTTTGCACAGCGCTTCCCCCAGAGATATAGCCAAAGATCATGAGCTGGATGAGGAAGAATCGGCAACTCGCTGTCCTCTGAACTATGGTGAGGCTGCCATAGTTCTACCTGGTACCGGTGGTAATGAAGATCAGGTTAGCCGATTCTTTCAGACTCTTTATGAGGGTCTGGCTAAAGAACAGCGGGCATGGATGCCTTATGAAGATCCAGACACCAGATTTCCCCTGACTTTTCATCCCTTTGATAATGCTCTCAACAAGGACCATGATCTGATGATGGCAATTATCACTCCAAGAGCCATACCAGTGAACTTCTTTGGTAGTGGGAAAGCTTCCAATCTTACCTACGAGTTCTACAATCCATCGGCATTGGCCCGTCAATTGGCCCTCGGACAGCTGCCGATTGCACTCTGCTATGCCGATGTGGTGAAACCAAGGGAGATCATCGCCAGTGGTCTTGAGTGGAACAGAATAGCTCAACTCCGACCAAATGCCGATACATCAGATATCGACTTATCGGTTTGGATCCCAGCTCTCTTCATCACCCAGGCGTACAAACAATGGTGGGCGGAGTGGAAAGAGCATTTGTTCTGCAGATCGGCTCTTACATACCGCGGTATGATCAACTCCACGTACAATGTCCCTGAGAACACTGTAAGTCTTCAACCGATGCCTCAATCCTATTACTTTCATTCTTATCGGCAACTTACTTTTTCTCTTTTCAAACAGGTTGATGATACACCACCAACAGTCAGTAGAAGTGGCAAGCCGATCGAACTCCTTCCATTGGGCCCGATCTCTTTGATCGGCAACAATGCACCAAGCCTGGCGGCGTTAATGCACCGGGGTGTGCGTTTCAAAAAAATCACCACTAAGTGGACCAAGACATCTCCATCGGTCGCTGCTGCTGCTTTGGCGCAAGCTTTTAAGGTAGAAAATTTTTACTTCTTTGATTTATACTGATTCCATTCTATACTTACACAGCTTTTTCAGGATGCATCGGCTGCCAAGGGAACTTCATCGGTAACTTTCACTGTTTCGACCATAATTCCATCAATACTCTGTTACATTTGTACTTATGAAATTTTTATTGTTGTATCAGTAAACTGGCAAATTGGCAAAGACCAGAAGTACCAAGACAACTGCCGATGCCCCCTAGTCCAGCCAAGTCAAGAGAAAGGGTCCCAAGAGAACTAAGTCACAAGCAAAATGTCAAAAGACAGCAGCGCCTTCCCCTCCTCTAGGATCACCGATTCATGTGGAATCATCCCCTTCTTCACCAGAAGCTCAGACACAACAAGCACCGTCTCCACCTCAGCCACAAGAAGCACCTCAGCCAGAAGAGACATCAGCCGATGTACATGAGCAGACCGCCGATCCAGTGGGCTCAATCATAGCATCGGTAGTCTCCTCAATCCAGACAAGCACTGCACCCTCTCAAGGTAAAGTACTATCTATGAAATCGTTGCTGATGGATTTATCTTTCCACCATACAATTATCCCTGTTACTTTTTTCAGCTGACATTGTACCATCGGCAACTCCGGCCGATCAACCTGTGGTACCATCGGCCTCAACTAGCCAGAGGCGAGAGATAGCTTTGAAACAAGTAAGCTATTTGATTATCATCCTTTATTTTACTAACATTTCATCATCAAATAACCTATATCCTTTTCCTTTTCAGGAATAAGACTCTCCCGACAGCCTGTTCTCCTTCGCCATCGAAATTTCCGACGACGAAGGTGAGGAAGCAAGCTCTTCTAAAGCAATCGGGATTTCATCGGCAGAAATCAGAGCAAAGCTAGAAGATTTGCTGGCCCTGCTTCATCAGGATACAGCCCAACTAGTCGATGACTCCGATCCAGCCAAGGCTCTGGTTAGGGCTCTTAGAGGCAAAATCCCTACCGATGCTGAAGAAATCCTTTTCAGAGCTGCACACTTGGAGAGCCGCCAACTCCAATACCAAAAGGCCACTCAATGCCTTGTCAATAGAGCCACCCATGCCTAGCTCTTGGAGGAGGTAATGAAAGTGAAGCACCTTGCCGATGAGAAACACAAGAGCATCGGCATTCTAAAGTCCTCAGGAGATACGCTGAAACAAAAGATCTCTGACCAATCGGCAAAAAGGGAAGCCCAGTTGGCAGAGCTTAAGCAAGTGGAAGAGGCTCTATCCCAAGCTCAACAGGAAGAAAGTCAGCTGCCCGAAACGATCAAGACCCTTGAACAAGAGCGAAACGTCCACGCCCGCAAGGCATTGCAGATGAAGAAGAAGAAGAAACTGGTGGAAGGCTTTGCCGATGAAGACATCAAGGAGATAGAAGAAGCCGATCAAATCCGTCTGCGCGCCATATCGGCCATCCAAGTCCTGCTGAATGTATGAACTCTTCATCGGCAGCGTGTTTTGCTCTTTCTTTAAAAACTCTTGATTATTTTGGTCCAGCCGATAGGACTGTTATCGGCATCCTTTTAAAACATTGTATTCAGTCCAAGATACACTTTAATCCAGCCGATAGGAATGTTATCGGCACTTAAGCTTTTATGCATCGACCCATATGCTAGGGTAATATTTCTTTAAGTATTTTCCATTCAATGTTCTGGGAAATTAAACTCCTTTGAGAGTTTCCAAAATATAAGCATTACTAGGAGCAGACCGATTTA
Source organism: Sorghum bicolor (assembly GCF_000003195.3). Taxonomy (NCBI): domain Eukaryota; kingdom Viridiplantae; phylum Streptophyta; class Magnoliopsida; order Poales; family Poaceae; genus Sorghum; species Sorghum bicolor. Next base: position 19,967,340 of record NC_012877.2, read on the forward strand.
TCCGATAAGGACCTTTCCAATTAGGAGACCACTTGCCCAACTTTGAACTCTTAGTCCCAATCGTTAAGATTAGTTTCCACACCAAATCTCCATTGGCAAACTCCTTAGCTTTTACCTTTTTATCATACCACCTAGCAACTCTCTTTTTATTCTCTTCTATACTCATCAAAGCCTTCAGCCGATGCCGTGCTAAATCATCCAACTCAACTTTCATTAAAGTAGCGTAGTCATCGGCAATCAGCTGATCTTGAAAAGACAATCATCTAGATCCAATCTTAATTTCCCATGGTAGCACTGCATCATGTCCATACACTAGTTGATAAGGTGAAAGTTTAGTCGAGCCATGACATGCCATCCGATATGACCATAAAGCCTCATTTAACAATGTATGCCACCTCCTAGGATTTTCTTCAATCTTCCGTTTGATGAGTTTAATAATTCCTTTATTAGATGCTTCAGCCTGCCCATTAGCTTGAGCATAATAAGGAGAAGAATTCAATACTATAATTCTCATACCGATTGCAAATTCATCAAACTCTCCCGATGTAAACATAGTACCCTGATCGGTAGTAATTGTTTGAGGAATACCAAATCGGTAAATAATATGCTCTCTCACAAAATCAGTCATGTTGGCCGATGTAACCTTCTTCAAAGGAATAGCCTCAACCCATTTAGTGAAATAATCAGTGGCAACTAAGATGAACTTATGCCCTTTGCTCGATGGTGGGTAAATTTGGCCGATTAGATCAATAGCCCGTCCGCGGAACGGCAAAGGTTTAATAATGGGATTCATGGCCGATGCGGGTGCCCTTTGAATATTGCCAAACTTTTGATATCCTTGACATCCTTTGAAATATCTAAAGCGATCTTCAAGTATGGTTGACCAATAATACCCGTTTCTCCTAATCATCCATTTCATCTTAAAAGCCGACTGATGTGCTCCACATACTCCCTCATGGATTTCTCCCATCAAACTTTTAGCTTCCTCATCGCCTAAGCATTTGAGAAGAATTCCATCTATTGTTCGATAATACAGCTCATCCTCAAGGAGCACATACTTATTAGCTTGAAACCTGACATGCCTTTCAAACTTTTTAGATGGATCCTTCAAATAACCAATGATCTCCTTCCTCCAATCATCGGCACTGATTGCCGATAATACATTCAATATGGGTTGATATCCCGAGGCATGCTGAGCTAATCGATTAGCCTCCTCATTATGTAACCGAGGAACATACTCTAATCGGAAATCCTTGAACTCCTTTAATAGTTGCATACTCTTTTCATAATAGGTTATCAGGACTTCGCTTCGGCATTCATAACCTCCAGGCAACTGATTTATGACCAGCATAGAATCCCCGAAGACTTCAACAGCATCAGCATGAACCTCTTTCAACAATTCCAACCCCTTGATCAAAGCTTGATACTCGGCTTGATTATTCGTTGATGTGGCAACAATCGGTGAAGAGAACTCATACTTCCTTCCCTGAGGGGAAATTAGTACTATGCCGATTCCTGCCCCCCGGTCACACGTGGATCCATCAAAGAAGAGCGTCCAAGGCACAATTTCTAAATTCTCCACTACACCGCGATGTTGAGTCAAAAAATCGGCCATAATTTGCCCTTTAACCGCTTTAGCCAATTCGTAACGTAGATCGAATTCCGACAGTGCCAAAATCCACTTACCGATTCTACCACTCATAATCGGCATAGATAGCATATATCGGACCACATCATCTTTGCATATAACAGTGCATTCGGCAGATAGCAAATAGTGCCTCAACTTAATGCAAGAAAAGTAGAAGCATAAACACAATTTTTCAATGGCCGAATACCTGATCTCAGCATCAATCAATCTTCTACTTAAATAGTAAATCACACGCTCCTTCCCTTCGAATTCTTGAATCAAAGCCGAACCGATGACCATCCCATCGGTAGATAAATATAATTTGAAAGGCTTTCCTTGCTGAAGTGGAATCAGAACTGGAGGATTTGTTAAATAATTCTTGATTTCATCCAAAGCTAATTGTTGCTCTTTTCCCCATATAAATTCTTGATTGGCTTTCAATTTAAGCAAAGGACTGAACGCACGAATTTTACCAGATAAATTAGATATAAACCGCCTGATAAAATTTACCTTGCCGATCAAAGACTGGAGTTCAGTTTTGTTGGTAGGGGCAACTATCTTGTTGATAGCATCAATAGATCGCCTACTAATTTCAATTCCTCTCTAATGCATCATAAAACCAAGAAATTGCCCTGCCGATACACCAAATGCACACTTATTAGGATTCATCTTCAAACCATGTTTCCTTGTGCATTCGAACACCTTTCGCAAATCGGCAAGTTCCTTTGTGAAATCCCCAGACTTAACCACCACATCATCAATGTAAATTTCCACCAGCTTGCCGATGAATTCATGAAAGATAAAATTCATAGCCCTCTGATAAGTAGCGCCAGCATTTTTCAAGCCAAAGGTCATGACTATCCATTCAAACAACCCAACACGACCAGGACATCTAAATGCGGTCTATGGAATATCCTCTTCAGCCATGAATATCTGATTATATCCCGCATTGCCATCCATGAAGCTTATGATCCGATGTCCAGCCGCAGCATCGACTAGCAAATCGGCAACCGGCATTGGGTAGCCGTCCATCGGCGTAGCTTTATTAAGATTTCAGAAATCAATGCAGACTCGCAGCTTCCCATTTTTCTTGTAAACTGGGACAACATTGGAAATCCACTCAGCATACCGACACTGCCGAATAAATTTAGCTTCAATAAGTTTAGTTATTTCGGCCTTAATATCAGGAAGAATATTAGGATTACATCGGCGGGCTGGCTGCTGGTGTGGCCGAAATCCGGACTTGATAGGTAACCGATGTTCGACAATCGATCGGTCTAAACCGGGCATCTCAGTATAATCCCAAGTAAAGCAATCTTTATATTCCTTTAACAAATAGGTTAACTGTTGCTTACACTCAGAATCTAATTTAGCACTAATAAAAGTAGGTCTAGGCTTATCACCATTACCTATATCTACCTCTACTAAATCATCGGTCGATGTAAACCCCTGGCCTACATTTCCATCATCGGCGAATCTATCCATTAAAATTCCTCATCAGAACCGACTGCTTGGATTGGTGGAATTTCATAATCGGCAACTTTGAGAAAATCCTTCTCCCAAGTCTCTCTTGAGATGCACCTAGTCCTTTCATAAGTATCTGCTTCTGCCAATGCGATAACATAAGAAGAATCTCCCGGGACAATCTCAATCTTGTCACCTACCCACTGAACCAAGCATTGGTGCATTGTTGATGGGATGCAACAATTGGCATGGATCCAATCTCTCCCTAGTATCAGATTATAAGCACCCTTTCCACTGATCACGAAGAAAGTTGTCGGCAAGGTTTTGCTGCCGATGGTCAACTTGACGCATATTGCCCCCTTAACCGGAGACACATTTCCTTCAAAGTCCTTTAGCATCATATCGGTCTTGGTCAAATCTTGATCTCCGTTCCCAAGTTTCCGATAGACTGCATATGGCATGATATTAATAGTAGCCCCACCATCAACTAATATCTTGGTCATCGGCTGCCCATCAACTCTTCCTTTGACGAACAGGGCTTTAAGATGCTGCCTTTCATTGTCGGCAGGCTTTTCAAAGATAGCCGTCATCGGATCCATCGCCAACTGAACTATCTGGTCGGAAAAGTCCAGCTCCTCATCATCACTGAACGGCGCAAGGAACTCCATCGGCAACATAAATACCATGTTAACATCTGCCGATGGCCCTTTTCCTTTAAAATACGGTTGCTGCTGATCTCTGGATTTGCCAGAATTCTCTCCTTTGCTCAAATCTTCTCGTCTTTCACGCTACAACCTCCTTTTCTGTGTTCTAGTCAACCCTTCTGGACACCACTGCGGCTGTCTTACCGATGGACGATGGTTTCCCCTTGACTCCACTCGATAAGTATTAGCATCTCTGCAAAATATGAACTCATCGGGAATCCGTGCATCGGCCATCTCTTCAAGCTCCTCTTGGTTTCTGGGAAAATTCTGACACGATCACCAAGTCTGTCATGTACATTGAGCCTGCCCCCAGCCAATCATGAACTGAAGCTCTTGCCCTAATCGGCCCATTAAATCACCGATCATCGTTCTGATACTGCCGATTAGGTCTATCATACCGATCATAACCATTGCACTCAGGGCGTCTCTAACAATGGGCAACTTGATGTTCTGTTCCCAACAGTGGATAAAGAACGGGCAATTCCAGTGATCTTTATGCCGATTCCACTCCCGTCGGCGTCTTTCTTCTTCCCGATGATAGTCCTCCTGTTGGCGCCGATACCGATCTTCACGTTGCTGCCAAGTCTCCCGATGCCTTCTATGATTTATCACAATGCCAGATCGGGGAGGCCTTCCTGAACTAGTCCCTTCTTGAACCAGACCCTTGTCTTTAGCGTCATCAGTAGTAATCTGATGTTGAGGATCCACCGATGCACTTCTTTCAGCTGCCTCTGACGTCAAGACCTTGGTTTTTCCCTTAGCATCCAACATATTTGTTGGGAAAGGATGTTGATCGATCTTCGTCGGCTTCTGAGCTTTAGAATTATCAAACTTGATTCTCCCAGATTCTATAGCCGATTGCAGCTATTGCCTGAAAACCTTGCACTCATTTGTGCTGTGAGACGTTGCATTGTGCCACTTGCAATATTTCATCTTCTTTAATTCTTCAGCCAATGGAATCACATGATTGGGTGATAACTTAATTTGCCCTTCCTCAAGTAGAAAGTCAAATATCCTATCGGCTTTGGTGATATCAAATGCAAACTTTTCTGGTTCCTTATGCCCAAAAGGGCAAGACATCGGCTTCTTGTTCTTCACCCACTCGGCCAAGCCAATATCTGGTTCTTCATCAGAATCCGAGCTTGCTGCTTCATTGACAAATGATACCTTTTTATTCCATGCTCTCTTGGGTTCGAAAGGTTTAATATCTTGGTCAGAAATCATTTGCACCAAGTGACTTAGTCTCTCGAACTCTTGAGAAGCATACTTGTCTCTGATATGTGGCAACAATCCCTAGAAAGCTAAATCGGCTAGCTGCCGATCATCAAGAACCAGACTATAACACTTATTCTTGACCTCTCGCAACCTCTGCACAAAGCTTTCAACCGATTCATCATTGCGTAGCCTCAGCCTGAGTAAATCGGTAATCTTCTTCTCGTGAACTCCAGAAAAGAAGTATTTGTGGAATTGTTTCTCTAGATCGGCCCAAGTGATTACTTAATTAGGAGGTAATGAAATAAACCAAGTAAGGGCCGATCCAGACAAGGATGATGAAAACAAGAGAACCCTTAATTCATCCCTGTTAGCAGCTTCTCCACACTGGATGATGAACCTATTGACATGCTCCATAGTAGATGTATCATCCTGCCTAGAGAACTTAGTGAAATCTGGTACCTTGTACCGATTTGGAAGTGAGATTAAGTCATATGCAGGAGGATATAGTGTCCGATAAGAGTAAGTGTTGACTTTGGGTTTTATCCCAAATTGGTCTCTCATCACTTCAGCTATCTTATCGGCCCAATAAGCATCGGCATCTTGTCGATGAGGTGGTTGTGGATCTGGCACCTACTGATATGCTTCCACGTGTCTCTGCGGTGTACGATCTCCATAAAACATTGGATTAACCATCTGACCACCAATCTACTGAACAAGATTCATCGGTTGGTTGATCAATCCTTGATTCTGGAACCCATGTTGGATTGGTCCTTGTTGAAACCCTGCAGCCTAATGATTCTGTTGAGGCATCTGCGAAAAAACAAACTGCCCTGTCCATCCACCATTAACATTCATCGGTGTAGTTCCTGCCGATGACTGGTAATTGGGCATCATCATTGAGTTGACATACCTTGGCTGTGTCATAAACTTCTGCTGCGTCGGCATTGGATCTGCCGATTGTTGGGTAGTTTAAACGCAAACAGAAAAATCCTCAAGTGCACGGATACCGATGTAGCTTTCACCCGGGAGTATTCCAGAGTATCGATTTTCCATAGAGAACGTGAGTGTACTAATTAAGATTCAAGATCGCCCAAGGATAACTATATAATTATTTTTGGTGGGAAGAGAGGAAGTTTCCTGGGAGTTCTCTAGTTGATCTAAGAATCAAGAATTACTTCAAGATTATCTATTTCGGGACATCAGAACACTAACCACAAAAAGAGATGAGAAGGGGGCTAGGAAGCTCTGACTACGGTCCTACAAACACCGATCCGAACGAGGTGGAATACGTCGACCGTTAGGGCTATCACTACCCTAGGGCTACCACAACAATCCGTAGGATTGGGTGCAATTCCAGGTAATTGCAAGACTAAACACCACGTCTAATCTATTAATTACTACTCTAATGTTTCAAAGATTAGAGCACTTGATGCAAGCGGGAATCCAATAAATAACTTGAATATAAATAAAAGTAATTAAAGAACTTAGGAATTATGAATTGAAGAACCTGGAGAATGATGAAGAACGAACCAGTTGCTGCAAAAGTACAATGTTGAGGAAGATCCGATAGATCCGGCTCCTCTTCCTCTGCTCTCCTCTTTTCTCTCCCTATATTCTAGATTACAACTGGAACTAACTAGAACTAGAACTAGAGGAACTAGAACTAGAACTAGATGAACTAGAACTAGAACTAGATGAACTAGAGGTAGAACTAGAAGAACTAGAGGGATCCTCTCTACTTGGATAAAGAATTGAAACCCTAGCTTTGATTCTGTAGGAGAGGTATGATCTCTAAGGGCCAGGGGGTCTGGTTTTATAGTCCCTCCAAGTGAATATGGGCCGCTGGATCAAACCGACATTGATTGAACGGTTATCCTTGACCCTTTAGGTCGGTAGAGATCTTTCCCGAAAGAGTGTCCTGATTGGAGTCCAACAGGAGGCGGGTGCCCAGGTCAACTGGGCGGGCGCCCAGGTCCTGGCTCTGTTTGGCCTCCGCTTCCTTCCCGTGGCTTCTGGAGTCTTCTAGATGTAAGATCATTGCGTGGCACGTTAATATCTCTATGTAAACCCAACGTGTGGGCCTTTCTTCCATATTTCCTGATAACCCCCTGCAGAAATAGACAAACACCAAAACTCGTGGAATTCTGTCAGATAAAACCCTAAGTCTAGGTGTTGGTTGCATTTGGATCCTTTTCCATGATTAGTTGATGGTTAAATGTGAGCATTAAGGACCATCAACAAGCTCCCCCAAGCTTAACCTTTGCTCGTCCCTGAGCAAAGATGGACTCAAGAGTTTCTGCAGTGGTTTCATGCCTTAAAAATACACATTCGTTCAAATAAGATCTCATCTCTGGGTTAGGGTAAACTGTTAAGATTTAAACTTACTCATTTTACCTTCCACCATGGGACTTGTAACTATCACTTCTATCTTGAGTAGTTAAAAGATAGAATGGTCTAGTCAAGCGCCATGTCTCTTGTTCTTCGATTAACTATAGCTCTGGAGTTTTTGCAGATTTTCAGATAAAACTCAGAGATTCCTTGTATGACTCTCTCTAGTCTCTCTTTTGTGGTATTTCTACATCCTTACCAAGGCAATAAAGGTGTATGCCTTCTCTCAAAGTATGTGGTATTTTTGGTATGAGGCATAGTGACATTGCCTTCTCTCTCACCCTACTCTAATAAGGTTTTGATATCTGGAGCTCATAGGTGGGAGATAAAGTATACATACTTACAAGACATTTATTGCATAGTCAAACCATGGATCCAAAGTAACAAGTCAATAAGTCAAATCAAGATGTGCATGTGTGGTGAATGAATGATGTACGGTAATGATAGTGATAACAATGGTGAAAGTCTAATTCTACTTTTGCTCTTTTGAGGGAATACATACCTTTCTTGCTCTTTTGAAACTTTTGAGGAGAATGAGATGCTCTACTTTTTCTTTTTCTTTCCTCTCAGGTGGGTATCTTTGTACCCCTAATTCTACTGTCGGACACTTGTCCATTTTTACCTCTCGTCTCACTTTTTCTTTTCTTTTGAGGTTCCGGGCACTTGCCCCTTTTTATTTCCTCATGTTCTTTCTTTTTTTTTCTCTATTTTTTTAGAGCACTCATCTCCTGAAATAATATAGCAAGTGGTAGTAACCAAGATAACTTGAGCATTTATTTCACAGGGAAATACAGAAATGTTTTTGGCTATTCTCTCCCGGATTAGGAGTAGAATATTTTTAGGTGATTCTGGAGATGGAAATGGGTGAATATATGTGGATGCGTACTTCCGGAGTAGAAGCAGCATGTGTGAGTGAACGTGCAAGTGAATCTTGGCTTAACCACATGACAAGCTCCTAGCTTGACCACACTCAATGCTCATAAGTAGTAAAAAAATAAATGTGTGGCTCAAAGTCTAGCAAGCATATATATATGGCTGTGGTAGGAATTTAAACTCTCATCATACAGGAACTCATCATGTGATATTTTAAAGATTTTCAAAGATAAAATTCTCCAGAATTCTAGCATCTCTAAGAACAGATAAACAGCAGCTCAACCTTCCCATATCATATCCGTTAACAACTTAGACATTAGATCAAGTACTCTTCCCACAAGTTCAGGTTTAGAGCAAATCTTAATTAATAACAGTCATGCCTAAACTTGAGAGAGAGTTCAATTTTGAGAACTAGTCATGGCAGAGCAACTATTCATCATTTCTATGTGAGAGCTTATCATGAGGGTACATAGCAAACTTTATTTATTTATTTATTTATTTATTTATTTATCAAACTAAGCAAAGATATATATATAAGCATATTAGAGTAAAGTATAAACGTGAGTATAATACTTAGCTGGATAAATGGGGGTGCTCTCCCCCAAGCTGGATTTTGATGTAATTTCTTCTCATGTAGCTAGCAGGTGACGGAGGTGTATTTAAATGTCGGCAGCACCTTGACAGCGATTAGAATATCCTCCGTCTGCTAGTCTTCTTTGATCCTTGAATTCTGTGGAGCTCAAATAGACAACAATGCTTTGTGGAACTGGTTAAGTGTTAGCATAAATATCTAGCCTTTATCATGTTGAGTCTCCTCAATAAATATTACTCTCTTTAGTAGGATCATAATTTTATTTTTATAGGATAGGAATATATTTATTTCATTTTTACGCCACCACAGTGAATGTACTTATGGATTTTATGCCATGAGCATACTCACATGGAGCTTACTATTTTTAACATTTTTATTTTCTTTTCGAGATGATATGAACCTGATTAACTAAGCAAACTATTTTAAATAATTGAAAGGAAAAAGATAACTACCAAGTTTACCTCTTGGCAAGGCGTTCGTGTTTTTAAGTCCTCTGAACGAGACTCTCTGTTTTCTCAGTCGTCCTGGGATTCGCTGGATGGCGTAGTCAGTGCTTCCGGCAGCGCCTCCTCTTCATGTATAACTATCTTCTCTCTCCACACCTGACTTGGGCCTTGTTTAGTTCCAAAATATTTTGCAAAATGGACACTGTAGCTTTTTCGTTTGTATTTGATAAATATTGTCCAATTATGGACTAACTAGGCTCAAAAGATTTGTCTCGTCAATTCCGACCAAACTGTGCAATTAGTTTTTATTTTTGTCTATATTTAGTACTTCATACATATGTCTAAAGATTCGATGTGATGGAGAATCTGAAAAATTTTGCAAAATTTTTTAAGAACTAAACAAGGCCTTGGTGCTACGGTCTCCTCAGGACAGTTCTGTTCAAGCTGTCTGTCTTCAGACATTACCACTTCTCCTTCGTAGTCCGCCCATCCGTCCTTGATGATTTGGCTTCTCTGGTTGCGGTTGCATCGTCTTCTTCTTGTACTGACCTGCTTAGGGTCTTCAACTATATAGTTAGGGTCAGTAAAATAGCAGCGTACCTTCTCAGAGAGGAAGTGTATGTGGACTTCTCCAGTTCCAATGTAGATGATTACTTTAATGGTGCTGAGGAACGGTCTTCCAAGGATGATGGGTGGATCGTACTCGTCTTCTCCCATATCAATAACCTAAAAATCTTTCGGAATGTCTGATCTGCCATCTGGAGCTGAATGTATGTCGGTTTTAGGGGCATGGTTCCGAATAGGAGCTGATAGGTGACTGAGTCGTCCTTTTTGGTCAGGAATGGTGACTTAAGTCGATGATCTTTACCTCCTTGAACTGCAGTGACCATCTTAGTTGACTCGGTCCACATTTGCTTGTTCCTGTTCCTCCTGTTGGTCCTCTTCCTTGGTTCATGTCGGGATTGCTCTGAGATTTGTGTAGTCTTGTTCTTGAAGGAAAACGTCTCCTTCCTCCCCTTGATGTAGAAACTAATCTTGGCAGCACTAGCGTAGATGATAGCTCCCGAGGTGTTCAGGAATGGCCTCCCTAGGATGATGGGTGCCCTCTCATCAGTACCAGTCTCTATCACCATGTAGTTTGCTGGGGCGTACAAGGTACCAACTCGGACGCAGAGGTTCTTCAATATTCCCTTTGGGAAACTTAGTGTACGATCTGCAAGCTGCAAACACATGGTTGTTTCTAGTAAATGATGTGTAAAGAATTTTCCATAGAGTACCCTGGGCATAATGTTGACGTTGGAGCCAAAGTCGCAATGTGCTTCTGGGAAGTTCACCATGCCGATGGAGATCGGGATGACGGTGCGTCATGGATCGTCTCTCTTGACCGGCAGAAGGTCAGTAATTACTTCCACAACGGGGTTACTCCAGTAGTTACGTCCTCAAGCATCTCAAGGCAGTGATTGCCTGAGTGTCGAGCTCCAGTGTGTGTGTACTCGTAAATCTAGGTTCTTCACTTGGTCTGGGAGTTGTACAACTCCTTCATATTTTGCTCGAAGTGTACCTGCTCATAAAAACAATGCAGAGATCAAGTGCATGGGCTCTGTTGGTGGAAAATACCAACAGAACCAAAAGTGTATTTATTCTTCTCTATCCTTAAGCATAGTGAGCAAGACAAAGTTGATGGATAATAAGATCATGAGTGTAGCATTTAAAACATTCGTCAGATCAGATCACTCAACCTTATGGAAAGATAATCTATCTAAGTAAATGTTTTTTACATGACTATCATTTTCCAAAGATTGAGTGTGCAACATTTTAGTTCATATGATTAGGCGTGTGGGATCGCAAAGGTGGAAGGACTAAACATATTGAATCGACTGGGTTGGTTATCTAGAGTTGTAAATCATACATGTTTGTCTCTTTTGTTCATGTGAACGCCATAACCAAGGAGAAGCTTATAAAAGTGATAGTCAAGTACCTTAAGATGTTACCTTACTTGAAGAATGATGGTACAGTATCACCTTGTGGAAGCTTTCCTTTCTTAGCGGTTGTGCATCGTGTTTGTAGCACCCTCCATGGATCTTCTCTTGTGGGCTATGCCTTCCTTGTGTAAATTGTTAAACTTTATATGTCCCTCTCTTTGTCTCCAATGTGAGTTTATCTCAGGACTTCCTAGGTCGTTATTGAAAGTTTTCCTGCAGGGGTTAGTCCAACAAAATATCCAATATCTACTATAGCATACTATCGGCTCAAAAATCAACATAGACACCATGTCTAATTTGATTTAGGATGGCATTTTAACCTAAGCATCATGCTTAATTTAAAATCCTTTGGAAGTAAGATCATCATTCCTAAACTAAGCACCATGCTTAATTAAGAGATAAATGAAACTACTCCAAACCTAGACATATACTAAACCAAATAAAGGTAGCATGAGAGCATTTATAGAGTTCTACTCAAGTGGAGATGAAGTAGTGTGATTAGTATTTAACAAATTGAGCATGTCTCAAAGGTAGGGACAACCAACATAACAACATGACAAAGGATGTTTTTATGTAAGTACTACCCCAAGCTTGAATTTTGCAAAATTCAAGTTTGGATGAATTTAATTCAATGTTGTATGATGATTGGTTGGACATACCTTGTGCTTGTCATTCATCCGATCTTCTTGCTCCAATCCTAGAAAGGTTAGTGACAAGAATAATCGAAGAAATTCTTTACAATTATCCTATATGCTCAAAACACAAGGTAATGTTGCAAATAATTAAAAGCTCATGTTATGATCTGATCAGTGCTTGTTTTAGGACACTAAACTTGTCCTTGGGAAACCATCAATTTATGTCGGCGAAGTGGTTTCCCCTCCAATGCTGACCTATATCAAGATCAACTCAACGAGATCTGCAATATTTAATATAGACATATGCATCGACAACCGCCCTTTTAAAGTTTTTATAAATAGAAAGGATGAGGGGGTTGGAGATCTCGAATGTGGTGATGTTGGAAAAACCAATGGATTGGAAAGATGTTGCATATGAGCATGGAGCAAATGAAGTGGCTATGAAATAAATTCCATGCTCATCAATGCTTAGAGTGAAATCCATGTGGTATGGTGAAAATGATAAGGTGAGTGTGGTAAAAAAGGAAAAGAAAAAGGATACACGGATGACTTGGTTCGAAACTAGCACAGCTACCGTTCCGAGGCAACGGCGCCAGAAAGCTTGTTGGGTATTTTAAACGCAAACAGAAAAATCTGCAAGCGCACGGATACCGATGTAGCTTTCACCCGGGAGTATTCCAGAGTATCGATTTTCCACAGAGAACGTGAGTGTACTAATTGAGATTCAAGATCGCCGAAGGATAACTATATAATTATTTTTGGTGGGAAGAGAGGAAGTTTCCTGAGAGTTCTCTAGTTGATCTAAGAATCAAGAATTACTTCAAGATTATCTATTTCTGGACATCAGAACACTAACCACAGAAAGAGATGAGAAGGGGGCTAGGAAGCTCTGACTATGGTCCTACAAACATCGATCCAAACAAGGTGGAATACGTCGACCGTTAGGGCTATCACTACCCTAGGGCTACCACAACAATCCGTAGGATTGGGTGCAATTCCAGGTAATTGCAAGACTAAACACCACATCTAATCTATTAATTACTACTCTAATGTTTCAAAGATTAGAGCACTTGATGCAAGCGGGAATCCAATAAATAACTTGAATGTAAATAAAAGTAATTAAAGAACTCAGGAATTATGAATTGAAGAACCTGGAGAACGATGAAGAATGAACCAGTTGCTGCAAAAGTACAATGTTGAGGAAGATCCGACAGATCCGGCTCCTCTTCCTCTACTCTCCTCTTCTCTGTCCCTATTTTCTAGATTACAACTAGAACTAACTAGAACTAGAGGAACTAGAACTAGAACTAGATGAACTAGAGCTAGAACTAGATGAACTAGAGGTAGAACTAGAAGAACTAGAGGGATCCTCTCTACTTGGATGAAGAATTGAAACCCTAGCTTTGATTCTTTAGAAGAGGTATGATCTCCAGGGGCCAGGGGGTCTGGTTTTATAGTCCCTCCAAGTGAATATGGGCCGTTGGATCAAACCGACATTGATTGAACGGTTATCCTTGACCCTTTAGGTCGGTGGAGATCTTTCCCGAAAGAGTGTCCTGATTGGAGTCCAGCAGGGGGCGGGCGCCCAGGTCAACTGGGCGGGCGCCCAGGGCCTGGCTCCGTTCGGCCTCCTCTTCCTTCCCGTGGCTTCTGGAGTCTTCTAGATGTAAGATAATTGCGCGGCACGTTAATATCTCTATTATAAACCCGACGTGTGGGCCTTTCTTCTGTATTTCCTGATAACCTTCTGCAGAAATAGACAAACACCAAAACTCATGGAATTCTGTCAGATAAAACCCTAAGTCTAGGTGTTGGTTGCATTTGGATCCTTTTCCATAATTAGTTGATGGTTAAATGTGAGCATTATGGACCGTCAACACTGATGCATTTGGCATCTGGAACGTTGGAGCTTGAGAATTCCCAGTGTAAGGTCTTGCAGTAGTAATTGTAGAGTACTGGGGATTTTGATTTATCGGCGGATTTGGAGGTGCCGATGCCATAGGAGCCTTGCCTGTCACGTCAGCCACTTGAGATGTTCGAGGACTCTTTGCCATTAATTCTGGGGGCATACCATAACCCCACCAGTTGGGAGGAATAGTCCCTAACATTGCTGATGCCAATAGATCTGTGGCGAGTTTGATGTGCCCGTCTGATGCTGATGGATTGGTTGTCATTGGTGTAGACTGAGCATTAGTGATCCCTAATGTGCTTGGAGGAGAAGTAGCTTCTGTACCCGCAACGGCTGTAGTAGCTGATGGAGCCGTGACCAATGATGACCCTGGCTGATGATAGGCAGGACCCACATAATTTGGTGGTACTTGTCGTTCTTTGAAAGTTCTAGCCACAGCATTGAAAACCGTGTTGGACAACACACCAGCTTGATTGATCAAGGCACGGTTAATAGCATTGTCAACCATGTCTTGAAGTTTACCAGGATTGGCTTCAAAAGTAATTTGCCGAGGCATCGGCAATGCTTCCTTCTGGATCACCTCGCCACTCCTGTTGATACTGAAGGATTTCAAGCATAGCTGCTTGTAGTCCTCCATGGCTTTTGCCATAGCTTGCTTTGCTCATCTTTGAGATTGGCTTCCGTCACGGGGATAACGTTCTCCAAGTCGAAATCGGTGTTCGATATGTTGATCTTGATCTTGAATCTTGTCCCACTGGGCATGCCAAAAGATGTGTTGGTGGAAAAGTTGATCTGCAAACACAAAGGGCTAATACCCGATTCAAACGTTAAGGCGTGCCAACCGATTTGACCATGTAATCGACAAAGGTGGTAACTCGAACACTTTGGTCCTGACAACAGCGATGCGCGCGGATGTCAAGGCCAAGAGGTGCTCACACAGAACTTGAGAACATGCCGAGTTTGACTCGACGAATTCCTAATAACTCGTAGTAAAAAGGAAAATATGATGAAATCGTCGAAAAAGTAGATGGTGGAATATGAGTAAAAACTTGTATTTGATTGATTGATAGATTCTTCATTACATTGCCCTAGGGTCTACATTTATACCCTGTCCAAAGAACTACAACCAGACACGACTAGGACTCGAATTCCAAACTAAACGGAACCCGTATACAAAACGAATCCTAAAAACTAAGGAAAACATTAAACTATCCCCCGTAACCGATCGGGACACTGCCACGAATCAATCGGCAACCTCCGCGCTTTTCATCAGAGTCATCGGCAGACTACCTGTTACAGCCATCGGCAAACACCGGCACTGGTCATCGGCACGAATACGTCACCACTTCTGGACTTGGTCATATTCGGTTGTTTCCCATCGGCAACCACCTTCATCGACAACTCCCCTGTAGACTAGTCACCATTGCTCCATCTACCGATCTACACCCCATTAACTCCAGGTGTGTATCAAAAGATACGTGTCCAAAAAAACGGTGTCAACACATGTTTATTTTGCACTTGAATCCCTCTTTTCAGCTCTTTGTGAAATAATCCCTGGAAAACACAGAATATGCAAAACTTGTCGAAACTATTAGTTTAAACCCTAGACTAGTGTGTTTTCATGTTCTCCTTTGGGTCTAAAGTTCTAATAAAAGTTGATGTTATCGACCATCAACAATACTCCCAAGCTTACCTTTTGTCACTCCCTTGGCAATCAACCCAAAACTTGGATCATGAGTTGCTACAATACTTTCATTTCTTTTAGGTACTCCTGCTTTTAAACATAAATTTTTCGGTGGTCTAACTTTCAAACTTACCCATTTTACCTTTAACCATGGAGCTTTATCGCTTTTGCATAAGTCTTGGGTAATCGAAAGATAGAACAATCAAGTCAAGCACTATGTCTCAAATTCTTCAAAGTAGCAACAATCTATTGTTTTGCAAGTTTTCGAAATAAAACTCAAAGCTTAATTGTATGACACCCACAAGTCTCTTATTATGTAGTATTTATGGATCTCACTGAGGCATTAATGAGGTTATGCCTTCCTACAAGTAAGGGTATATATAGTGGAGCTTAAAGGAGTGGCAATAACAGGGACGAGCATAGTTGCAATTCATATATTGTAAAGTCAAACAACGGATCCACAGAGAATCAAGGCATACAATCAAATCAAGATGTGTGTGTATGGAATATGGTGGATAGGTGTACATATAGTATTTAGTGGCTAATCCTAATTCTACTTTTGCTCTTTGAAAATTACTCCCTCCTTAAAACTTTTCGCAGAAAAACATGGGCTATCTTTATTCTCTCTCTCTTTTTTCATTACTATGGGAGTCGGGCATCGATGTACCCATTGTTTTAATTGCTGGGACACTTGTCCATCTTTTACTCCACTTTTTTTTCTTTTCTTTTTTCCCCTTTTTTATTTAATACTTTTGCATAGCCACATGCATCCTTTGAATATAAATAATTTTGGAGATAATGATAAGAACTTAGAGCAATGAAATGGGGGCTGTCCTATAGGGTCTATTTTTGAGTGTTTACTCCTAGTGCAGGAGAAAACATTATTAAGATGGATCTGGATGAGAATGGAAAATAATTGTGCTTACTCCCAGAGTAGGAGCAATGCCTATGTAGGTGGAGTGCGTGAGTGATCTTGATTTTAAAAGCATGACAAGACTCTCATAAAGTATACAACAAAGGTTGACTAAACTCACTACAAAGCAAGCAGCATGAATGTGCAAAAGGTTTTCCTAACTCTAAATGTACCATATATGGCTTTGGTAGGAGTTAACTTTATCATACAAGAGCTCATCATGTAAGGTTTTGGGTTTTCAAAATAAATCTCTAAAACTTAGTAATGCTAGGAATAAGATAAAGAGCTACTAAGACCATCATGTATCATATCAATCAGTTACCTAGATTTAGCTCAAGCATATGCCTCCACAAATTTTAGGTTTAGAGTAAATTATCAAAGTGGTCATGTCTAAAACTCAGGAGAATTCATGGTTGAAAACTAGGCACTTGAAAAGAATTACTATAGAGCAACTATTCATCATCTTCAAGACAAAATTTTAATGTTCTCTAAGTTTTATTTGACTCTAAACTAGACTGAGTGTAGACATACACTATGATCACACCGTAATATATAGATAAGTATTCATTTCTATTAGACTCAGAAGACTCTAAACATATGGACCTTCATGTGCCCATATATTTTTGGTATTATATGACTATATAAAATAGACTTGATAATCGCCTAGGTATAGTTATGTGATAACTAGGGGATGCTCCTCCCCTAACACTACTAGAAATGTGTTAATCAATGATGAAACACTAATGACGCTAACTCTTTTCGTCATAGAACTAGTTCATTCGATGACAAAATTAGTAGCTTCGTCATGTTTGATAAGTGATGGAGCTTTGGTACGAAGAACAGTGATGAAAATAGAATCAACGTCACTAAACAGCGAAACTAAATCGTCATAGATGGTCTGGCCAGTGTACCGGAGGGGTTGGGGTCCCACCAGTGGGTCCCATGTTCATGACATGGCACCATGGTCCCACTTGTGGCACTACGGTCCCACCAATAGGTCCCACCGTAGTGACGTGGCACCATGTCCTACCGGTGGGTCCCACAGTCCTGAGGGCATGCTCCCACTAGCGGGTTCAACGGGTATGACGTTGCGCCATGGTGGAACCTATGGATCCCATGTCGTTAAGGTGGCGCCATGGTCCCACAAGTGGGTCCCGTTGGCGGGTCTCACCATCATGACACCGCGCCCTTGTCCCACCTGTGGGTCCAGCAGTCCTGACATGGGCCTACCCCGTTGACATGGCGACCGGGTCCCACCGGCGTGGTCCTGCTAGCGGGCCCCATGTCGCTGACGTGGCCATGCGGGGCCGAAGCTGTTGCGAGCGCCCTCAGATTTTTATTTGGCAAAAAATAACTTGCTCCGTGGGAGTTTCGAACCCGTGACTTGATGCTGCTGGTAGAGGCAAGTTACCACTAGACCACTCAATCGATTGTGTTGAAGTCTTTTTTGTTGTTTTATTTGTTTAGTTATTGAACCCATGAGTTGGGCTGGTGGTGACGTGAAGGCCAGACCCAACATCGAGAATTGATACCGAATTGTCCATTTTTATTTCCAAAAAGATTAAAAACCCTCCGCAAGGGGGTTCGAACACTCAATCAGTTGTGTTGTAGTCTTTTTTGTTGTTTTATTTGTTTAGTTATTGAACCCACGAGTTGGGCTGGTGGTGACATGAAGGCCAGGCCCAACAATGAGAATCAATACCGAATTGTCCATTTTTATTTCCAAAAAGATTAAAAACCCTCCACAAGGGGGTTCAAACCTTGAACCTACTAGTTCACAGGTTGGTGCCTTTACCACCAGAATACTCAAGCTTTTGTGTTTGTATGATACATGTTTGTTTATTTGAACCTACATTTTTTAATATTTCTCCATCCAACTTAATGGGCCGTATACTCATGATTCCATATCCGTGACAGACAGAACGTAGACACGAGGACGCGAGGTGCAGAGAACCCTCGCGCGAGGGCGTTCGTGGCGGCTACGTAGCACCGCAAGGTAGTCTTGTGTCTCCTGGTGATCGACGTCGTGCGTCCGTAGGTGATTGACGCGTCCTCAGGTGCTCGTGGATCGACGCTGTGCATCCGAGCTAGGTGATCGGCGCCGAGGCATCTAGGCATCCGAGCTGGCTGATCGGCGCCGAGGCATCCCAGGTGAGCTCTTCTTCTTTATTTTTTTTCTTTTTTTTCTTTCTCCTCTTTTTTGTTATTATTATTATTCAGATTTAGCAGCATTGGTTTCATGAGTGCGTGATTTGACCTGAGTTTAGTACCATTTGGCAAATGTATGTACTATTTTTATGACTTTGTACGTTCTAAATAAGCTGTTCAAATCTGCATAATTATTAAAATTAATTGACTAAATAGTGAATATATATCTATCTAATTGACTATAAGTAAATAGTGAACATATATCTATCTAAACATTAAAATTAATTAACTAAATAGTGAATCTTTCCTTCTTCGTATGACATCTTAAAGTGGATGTGGATGTAGCTGATATTAGAATTTATTAGCTTCTCAAATTTGATGATAGTAATTGTTAGAAAAAAGAACAGTATACATACCCCATTTACCTTTTGTACATGCATGTATATAGGAAGAACCTTTTATTCCCAAAATGGCTAAATTTATGCCGAGTAGAAGCTTTCATTTATTTATCATTTTTTACATGTATGCATGTCTTTGATGTGCGTTTGAATATTTTTTTAATTTATTACTGTAATTTATGGACTGCGTACAACATTTATTCTATTATCCGAACAGATGGATAGAAGCTGAATTTTTGGGGCACCATTCACACCTACATATGTGAAAGGAGTTGAAGAGTTCATGAAATTTGTGAGCGAAAGATATCCCAAAGACAGCCAGATACTTTTCCCATGTACGCGATGTCTTAATCAAAAATTGCGGTCTCAGCCTGATGTAAGCGACCATCTACACATTTATGGAATGTTAGCTACATATACCAGGTGGATTGAGCATGGGGAGTCGGCAGATGTTGAAGTTGTTGAAAATTTGGACCAGCAGGAGGTCAAAGGAAGGGATTATGACTTTGGGATACATGTGGATATGGCCGATGATGCCTCCGATGAGGATCACAGAGTACCAGAGATGATAGGAGAGTTGTATTTTTTTTGCAGAGGCTTAGGGAGAACAACCAAGGTTTGCTAGAGTCCTTGAAGATGCGAAGAAGTCTCTTAGCGAGGGATCTAGGCATTCTAAATTCTATTTTTTGGCGAGGATGCTGTATATCAAGTCTCGTTATCGATTTGGCAATGGAGCATTTTCCGTAATCATGAAGCTGTTGTTTGAAGGTTACCCTCAGAGTGAATTGCCAAAATCGTATGATGAGGCGAAGAAATATCTTAAAGAGTTGGGCCTTGGATTTCAAAACATTGACGTGTGCGAGAATAATTGTGTGTTGTTTCGGAAGGAGTATGAAAAGGAGGATGTGTGCCCAGTATGCAAGGCGTCTAGATGGAAAGATGGAACTGGGGCCAAGCGGATTCCAAACAAGGTGTTGAGGTATTTTCCACTTTTGCCAAGGTTGCAAAGAATTTTTGCTTCAAAGCGAACTTCTAAAGAAACACAATGGCACAAGAATATGAGGAAGCCAGTGGAGAATGTAATGAGCCATCCAGCTGATGGGGAGGCATGGAAGCACTTTGACAGGAGGTATCCCGCATTTGCATCTGATTCGAGGAACCTCAGACTTGCCTTAGCTACCGATGGATTCAATCCATTTGGCAACATGAGTACGCAGTACAGTATGTGGCCAGTGCTTCTGACTCCACTGAATCTCCCACCATGGGAGTGTGTGAATCCAGCAAACTGCTTGATGTGTTTACTCATCCTAGGTCCAAAATCCCTAGGAAAGGATTTTGACTTTTTTCCTTTAGCCCCTTATTGAGGACTTGCTTGAGCTATGGAAGGGCGTCAGTAGCTTTGATGCATGTACTGGTCGGAAGTTTGACCTTCGTGCTGCCGTTCTGTGGTGTATACATGATTTTCCAGCGTTGAGCACGTTATTAAGGCGAACAACAAAGGGGTCTTATGCATGTATTTATTGTGACAAGGATCCGTTGTCTCGGGCTATTAGGAATAAGCTATGTTACATTGGACATCGTCGTTTCCTTCCAAATGAACATAAATGGAGGAAAAGCTTAGCTTTCGATGGTAAGCATGAAAAAAAAGATGAGCCAGGCAAGTTCACTTTGGAGGAGGTCATAGAGGAGCTAGAGAAGGTAAAAGACGTCAGACCAGGGAAGCATCCTGAAATTACTAGAAATAAAAGGAAGCGCAATGAGGGTCCAAAGATCTACAGCCACAAAGTAGGGTTGTGGAGGTTGCCATACTGGAAACATTTGTTACTGCCACATAATCTCGATGTGATGCACATAGAGAAAAACATTTGTGAAAATATTCTTGGCACATTACTCAATGTACCGGGCAAGAGCAAGGATACAACAAATGCTAGGTTGGATTTGTATGATATGAAGATAAGGCCATAATTGCACTTACAGTAGCGTGGCAACTCAGTTGTTGCTCCACATGCTCCGTATGTCTTGGGGAAGGAACAGAAAAAGGGAGTTCTGCAAATTTCTTAGAGGTATCAAGTTTCCTGATGGATACGCAGCTAATCTAGCAAGATACATAAGTGAAGATGGTTCAAAGGTTACTGGAAAGCTGAAAACACATTCTTGCCACATACTGCTACAAAGAATCATACGTGCTGGGCTAAGAGGCCTGGTGAGGAAGGATGTATACCAAGCAATTGTAGAGCTTGGGAACTTCTTCAGGGAACTATGCGGCAGAAATTTAAGGATTTATGTTGTCAAACGGCTAAAACAAGACATCCCATTGATCTTATGCAAGCTTGAGAGAATCTTTCCACCTACCTTCTTTGATGTCATGGTGCACTTGGCTGTTCAACTTCCTAATGAGGCATTGCTTAGGGGACCTGTTCAGTACAGATGGATGTACCCAATAGAAAGGCGGCTAGGCACTTTGAAAAACTTTGTGAGCAACATGGGTAGGCCGGAAGGATCAATTGCTAATGCATATATGGTTACCATCTTGGCTAACTGGAAATCTAAATCATTAAAGTGGAATTTTAAAGATTTTGGATTGATAGCTAAATGTTAAGAATGAGGTGATTGTATTTTAGTTAACAGGACTTCTATTTTTAGTTTAGATAATAAATCTTTTTCTTCTTTGGAGAAGTTCAGAAATAGCCAGAGAAACTCTTTTGAGCATAAACTCTTGCTTTTAAAAGATAAGAAAGGACTCTCGAGAAGATAAATCAAGGGATTCCTTAAAACTCTTGGTAAGATCCAAATGTTGAATAAACATGGGTCCTAGCAAACTAAAGTCAGGATTAATGATCCCATGATATATTTGAGAAGGGTATATTATATTATGTAGACATCGGCATAGCTTATAGATATTATGATAAGGTTTATGCTTTAAGCTTTTGCACATGCCATAAAGATAGGTGTGGAATTTAAATAAATATCCATAAGGATAAACACAAAAATAATGAAGAGACTGGGATAAAAATAGGAAGAGATAAAAGTATAATACAAGATTAAGCTAAACTAAGTCAAAATCAGCAAACCGTTCCCCGGCAATGGTGCTAAAAATGCTTGTTGGTATAAATTAAGTGCACTCCATTTAAATAGATTTAATTAGGATTATCCGCAAGCACACAAATATCATACCAGTGTCACATTTTATCCGGAGGTTTTAAATATCGTACCCACATGGAACAGTCATTATGATAACAAAGTATATAGACTTAAACCTACAATTAGGCTAGATCATATCACGAAAAAGGAAATAGCTAATGCACTCTAGTTCTAATTCTGGTAAACTTTGTATAATATCGTCTTATTGGGCAAGTAACCCGAATAGGAGAAGAAGTAGAGTAATCTCCTACCAGGCACCTATAAGCCAATTAGTCCTATCAATGGGAAGTGGACTACAGAGGAATCAACACAGCTATAAAGTCACCTACGTGAACTACCACTGTTCGACTGATCAGGGGACATTCACAAGTAAATCTAGCCTAGGCACCACGCCTACACTACGAAATACTACTTCAACCAATGCATCCATAGATCAAAGCACTCAATATGAGTTGTGAACCAAAGAACAAATAATAACATGTTTCTTACTTAAATCAGAATGGTAAGTACAAAAGTACCTCAGAACGTAGCTCTGGGCGTGGGAACTCGATACAGACGAATACAGCCACGAAGAAGCGCTGACAGGCCGGAACTCCTCCAGAATCTCTACTCCGCTACTCAATCTCTCTAATCTCTAAACAAGACAAGATCTATAAGAACTAGTCTCTCCAAATTGCTACATCTAGATGAACTAGATCTAGATGAACTAGAACTAGATCAACTAGAGGGACCCTAACCCTAATTATGTAGAAAATATGAAATGCCAACCTGTAGAATGCCTCCACGGAGGGGGTCTGCCCCTTTATTTATAGCCCGGTGGGATCGACATGCACCGTAGGATCAAACTGACTTAACCAACGGCAGAGATGCATCAAGAGAGGCGGTGGAGGAAGCTTTCGGAAGGAGGTGGCCAGAAACCCTAGGGGGGATGCTGACAGGGCCAGTCGAGCCGCCCTAGCCTTGGTCAGGCCCCTTCCCTTCCTACACGAAATAGCAGCAGGCAGCCATTGCATTCACCTACATGACTCAAGGTAGAAGACAACTTATTTACAAGTTTGCCACTAGTCATTAATCCTTCGCCATTTAGTCATTCTAACTCTGTTTTGTTCCGTTTTATTTGTGTTAGTATCGTAACGTCGCGCCCTATGCAGTAGTTCTCCCTTTTATTATGTCACATGATTTTTCTATATTTAGTTGAATATTAGATTAATTAATATGTATACACTTAATTTTATAATTAAAAGCAACAAAGAGTTATAATTCTATTTTTGTTAGTTTGTGATCGTGTCGACGTAAACTATGCACTAGCAACGCTCTTTACCATGTTATGTGTTTAGGAATTTAATCTTGTTAATTTGAATGGTAATTATTCAATGCATTTTCTATTTATAAAAGGAATTTAGGTATATAAATATCAGTCTTTTATATAACGAATGTTAACTTCATTAACACCAACCTTTAATGTGTCTTTGTTAATTTAATTATAATTTGTTTAGTTAAACATGAATCATGTCATTCATTTGGGTAATATTTATCTAATGTATTTTTGAATTAAAAACAAGTTAGGTATATATATCGGTCTTTTATAAATTAAATATAATTGTAATATCAACATTATTGTCTTTTCAACAACGACCTATTTAGATCCATGTTGAAACATATATTGGTCAATTAGTTGATTTCGCATGTTTTATGTCTTATAAATAAAAAGTGTTAAAATGACTTAAATGATATATACTCTTTTACTATAAATAAAATATGAATCATATATCGATTATAATAGTTGTTTTCACCTACTATGTGTTTCCAAACTATGAATGTTTAAGTTACTTAAATAATATTAAATGTTAATAATTAAAATATGATTAAGGTTTAATTTTGTCTTTTCTAATTAAACTATAACTTCACTTAATGGAACTTCATTATATTTCTTTAAAATGTCCATCACTTTATTTCATTAACTAAAAATAAATCAAGCCCATGGTTTTCTCTGTTACATTGCAAACATATGGATAGTCGTGTCCTCTTAAGTGTTAGCTTTGTGTTTCTATTGTTCTTTGCTCCCACGATCGTAACATCGAGCCATGCCAATTAGTGCGATCATTTTAAGCTTTGTCTTGTGCATGATGAGTTGTCCTTAGTTGTGTTTGTTTTCTATTTGTTGTGCTTGGTTGTTGCGAATAGAACAAGCATGGTTTGTTAGCGCTAAATACCACGAGCGGAGGACTCACAATCAAAGCAGAAGTTGGAGACCAGAAGATAGAAGCCGAAGACTTCTGAGCAACTAGACTTTAGAGAAAAAGGCAAGTGCAGACATTATTTAATCATTTGCTCCTATGCATTTAATATCATTTACTTTCATTGCATGTATCCAATAAATGCAAACCCTAAGGACCTGACTAACTTTGTCCATCATTCTTTGTACACGAGGGTTACGTATATGGATAGACTAGGGTATAGTAGTTATGCTTAGCTGCTCTACTCACCCTATACACAAGTTTTAATAAAGAATAATCTCTACTTAACTTGATGCTTAATACATGCTGGATAATGGTCACTGTGGTGGTGAAGTTGGATGCTTGTGAGCATCATGATGGTGGTGGTGACAGGGGGGGGCGGGTATTGGTGGTTGGCCTAGTTGCCGGGCGTACCCGTCTCTTCCCTCCGTAAGTATTTAGTCATGGAGCGGCCACCTGGGACATACGGTGCAGCTCCAAGCTATATGGCTCTAGCTTTACTAATTATCAGGATATCCACTAGTAGGGTGTTACTTTCTAGGTAGGCGTAAGGAAGTAACTTGGGTAATGGATATTAAGTTGTCAATTGATCGGTGCGCCATGGCTATGGACACGACTACCGAGCGCCCCAGCCAAAACTTACGAGTGGCATCCTAATAGTTGGACCCTGTGAAAGGCCTCGTAGTGAAACCTTGCCTGCTCACCTTGGTAGTGTTTTGGGGAGTCATGACCCTAGGCAAATGGGAATCACAACTTAGAGTGAAAGTGCACACATCTGTAGAGTGTAAAACTAATATATTAGCCATGCTCACGATCACAAGCGGCCCAAGCTCTCACATGATGAGCAAATTGGAATCACATGGAACTTGGAGAAGAAACTTGGTTGAGGTGGCTACCTCATGTTTGGTAGGATTGCTATCATATGTTCTAATTATGGGGATTGCTATCCCATGACCTTAAAGGGGTTGCTACCCTAAGTTACTATGTGAGGTTGCTACCTCGATAATAATAATAATAATAATGATGATTAATAATATTGTTAATTTACTTCCATCTAATTAAGGTTGGGATGCTTAACTCATAATTTGTAATAGGTTGATTTAACAAAAGAGTTGTAATAAAATTTTATCAACTTAAAAGCTCATCCGCAGTTAAACAGTGTCAGCTCTCCCTTTGATTAAGCCTTACATGTTATTATACTTTTCGTCTATACTTGTTGTGTTCGACATGAACTCACCCATGCTATTTCTGCCCACACCCCCAGTGTGTAGTAAAGTGTTGCTCAGAAGAAGGATAAAGATGTCATGGAGTTTTCTAGAAGCATATTAGAAGTGGTTGGCATACGGAGCCCCCTTGTTTAGCAACCTGTTCCGCGATACTCTGATAGTTGTTTCTAATATTTCTATTCTTTTGCTGTATGTGTGGACTTCTTGGGTACACATATGATGACTCTAGTTTTCTTTTAAAAACCAAGGTGTTATAATTGCTAAGAGACAGACTAGATGCTGCAAAAGTACAATGTTGAGGAAGATCTAATAGATCTGGCTCCTTCTTGGCTCTCTTCTCCTCTCTCTCTATTTTCTAGATACAACTAGACAACTAGAACTAGAACTAGATGAACTAGAGGGACCTCTACTTCTCTACTAGATGAAATCCTAATTTTTGTTGTAGATGTAGCTATTGAAGGAGATGCCTCTAGGGGGTCAGGGTTGTATTTATAGCCCCTAGGAAGCACCACAACCCTTGGATCAAACTGACTTAAACATACTCTCAAGATTACTCCTCAAAGGCAGTGAAGGCAGGATCCATGAGGTTGAAGCTGATTGGTGGAGCTATTGGGGCGGGTGCCCTTGCCTTTCGGGTGGCCATCCAGTACCCTGCCCGTTTTGCCTCCCGTTCGGTCTGGAGCCTCCTCGAACCTTCTAGATTACTCCCGAGTTGAAGTTCGTGGCATTCTCTCTATGTAAACCTGACATGTGGACCATCTTAGGTTGTTTTTAGCTGACATCCTGTAGAAATAGATATTCACCAAAACTTATGGAATTCTGTTAGTGATAACCCTATATCTACTAGGTGTTTGCATATAGATCCATTTTCATGTCTAGTTGATGGTTAAAATTAGGAGTT
This sequence comes from Sorghum bicolor, assembly GCF_000003195.3. Taxonomy (NCBI): domain Eukaryota; kingdom Viridiplantae; phylum Streptophyta; class Magnoliopsida; order Poales; family Poaceae; genus Sorghum; species Sorghum bicolor. The sequence continues at coordinate 19,993,823 of NC_012877.2, forward strand.
ATCTATCGTCAACACTTTGGGAGGCATCAGACATGTCCGATGGTACCCCATCAGATGCTCCTCAGTGTCCGACACAAGCTGCTGATGGCTCTCTCACGCGCAGCACTGACGTCACCTGCTACATTGTGAGTACCAGCGCGTCCGACGGTAGGGTGTCAGATGCTCCGATGCACACATGTATTGTGTGCTATAACAGTTAGTACTCATTGGATGCCAGGCCAACGTCCAAGGCTACTTAGGCCAGCATCCAGTGAGTGACTTCTCCGAAACATTTATTCGGCATAATAGAAAATATGCATTTCATTTTCTCAAAAGCACTAGAGAAAGATACCGAAGTCTTCTCCACCTCTTCAACCCTTGCTCAAATGCGCTAACCACCAAGTGTTTCACCTTATGCACGTGTGTTAGCATAGTATTTTAACACCCCAGTGTTATGGTTGCATTATTTTCTTGCATATCGTAAGCATGAGCATCATCATTTCATTTCATGGGCATCATATCATGTGGATCCTATCATTTCATGTGTTAAGTGTGTGTGCCTTTCTATCTAATTTATGCCTGCTATGCTCATGTTTTAGTGTAACTTGTGCTAGGGTGTGGTTACAACCTCGGTAATTAGTTTATCTATGTTTGTCTTGCCCTAAAGATCAATGTTCATGTTGAGTGTTTAGCTTAAAAGTGACCCTCGGTCTTAGTTATCCTTGTTGGACCTAGTTTTACCATCTAGCGTGCCTTTTAAAGATCCTTTATGAAATCAGTGCTAGAGTCCTTGCATGTTGATGCACCCTTCAGCAAAGTTGTGGAAAATTTCTTAGGAAACAAAAGTTCTTTTGGATCCATTTCATGAAAATGTGCAGAGCATGCTCAAAAGAGGCCCACAAAGCAGATTTGGGGGCTATTTCCAACACTTAGAAATTTTCCCAAGTCTGGAATTCACACAGTTTGCTCGAGGGTTACTTTGGAGCTTTGCAGTTTGAAGTCCAAGCCGAATCAAGTTGTGATCTTTGAAGCAAAGTTGGAGTCCTCATGCAGCTCTATATCATGGAGCAATTAGCCAGCAAAATCGTCAATCCAATCAGGAGATAATCAAGGCACAAAATCGAGTTTCAATCGGGATCAAGACTAAATGAGGGCAGTGTCAGTGAGGGGGGAGCTTGTCGGTGCCGTCGTGTGTCTAGACTCACGGCGTCCGTACATTGCTGTTGGTCCCATTTGTCAGCGCTAGACGCATCCGCAAGGTCGCTGCGACATCCCCAGTGGCGTTGGCAGCGTTCATTTCCTCTCTAGCTCTCTCTCTCGCTCACCATCTCTCTTAGCGTCTCCGCCGTCGCCTCGACGAGCACGGGAGCTCGTGTCACCGCGTCTCCGACTGAGTGACTCCACCTAGAGCTTCGCCAGCTTCCCCGCGTCACCATCGTCATGTTAGTGCAGCTGCCGAGCCTCGGTAAGCCCGCATTGTCTTCTCCGCTGCGAGCTCACCTCGCCGGAGTTCCGCCGTGGTCACCAGCGTCGTGGCCAGAACTCTCTGGTCCATTGTTTCCTCCCGTTTTTGTCCCGTTAGCATTGCCTCGTCATGCTGTTGCTCGGCGTGATTCTCTACCGCCCTGTCTCCGGTCAGGGACGCCAGCGATCGGCCGCGCACCACCGCCGTACCGCCATTCGTGAGGGCAAGGTCCTTAGGGTTTGATAGAGTTAGGATTTTTGGTACCAATTGATGCGGAAGAGAGTGGGGAGCACGATGGTACCCTTGGCCGTCGCAGAGACCTCGCCATCGACGAGCTTTCCGACGGTCAAGCATTGCCTCTGTCCTTGGAGTCGCTGACATGTGGGGCCCGTTGACCGTGGGGTCCCTCTATCAGTCTCTCTCTCAGTGGTAAAATCATAACTTGAGATTGGCAGGTCCTCTTGAGGTGATTCAAATTTTGTTGTACTCCTGTGGTAAACTAGTTTTTATTAAAAATATGAAATGCACTATGTTTTCTGTGAAAAATAATTGTTATGAATTAATCTTGATTATTGGAACTAAATTCATATCATTCTATGTAATGCTCCAAATGTGATAAAAATTTTATGGCATGCTTTGTATGGTAATACTAGGCCCTGGTAATTATTTCATGTTTTCTGGAGTGCTGTATCACTGATAGGAAATCTATACTTGTTCTATTGCTTTAATCCTTGTATAAATCATGATAAATAATATATGCGTATGCTGGTGCTCTCCTTTGATGAGTTGTGTTGAGGATAGTATAATCACAAGAATAATCTGAAATCTATTGTTTGACACTGTTAAACCCAAGTTTCTCAATTTATGGTAATAAGCACCTTGTCACATGTTAATTGGATATCTGAAGTTTGGTATGTGCATTTGCTCTGAAAATTTTACAGTGATGTTAAGATGCCATGCATGTGCTCCAGAATTTTTGTAGATTTTTCTGAGTACTTGTACTTGTATCTCTTACTTATGCTCCTTTATGGAAATAAATTAATAAAGGCCTTATAATTAATGGTTTGGTAGGTAACCTATGGTTTTCTGGTAATCTTGTGTCATGGGTGTTCTGATGAGCCACTTGGTTGACAGTAAATATGCTTTTGCCATGTTAACAAATAATTAATTTAAGGTAAATTAACTTTTCTGGACAGCAAAGGATAAATCTGGTAGTTATGTTAGTTATGTTAGTTATGTTTTCTGGAAAACATGTTTATACCAAAGTTGTTGTAAACTTTATGTTCTAGCTGTGGTTAAAATTTTGGATCATTTGGCCCAGTAGTTCAAAAGTTACAGTTGTTCCAAGTTAGGTTCCAGAAATAGGTGCTCTTTGTTTTTCTGGGACAGAACCTGGAACTTTGTTTAATTGTCCTGTTTAACTTGTGAATCATGCTGAGATGTCTAAAGATGTTTTGTAGATAATTTCATAAGCTTTCTAGAATGTCTTAATTAATGTTTGTTGGATCTGTGTACCTCCAGTTATGAAATGTTCTTGGGGCTGTCCTGCTGTGTGTAGTATGCTGGTTGTTTGTGTAGTTAGTTTGTATCTTTGCTAGGCCTTGTGGAGCTCTTGTGTAAACTTGTTCAGAAGTTTTCTCCGTAAATGAGTGTCCAGTGAGGTGTTGTGTTTGTACTCACATAATGCATCTGTCATTCCATTGTGTGCATACATCCCTTACTGCACGTGCATGCAATAGGTGCATTGGAGACCAGAGCCACGCTCGAGATCGAGAGGGTGAACCCGGAAGGCCAGGAGAACAACTTGTAGTCGGAGGCCCAGCCAGCAGGACCTGAGGAGCCCAAAGAGGAAGTCAAGTGCCCAAGTCACGAGCCCGCGGCATTTGTAAATGGTAAGCCCCAGAGCATTTTAAGCCTCCCACTTTATTTTACCAAGCATTAGTGAATATGTTATATCTATTGCTGCATTAGTATAGGAGTTGGATGAAACCCTTGTTGCATTATATCTTTCCTTGTCCAAATATCACACCTTACCCAGGTATAGAGTCAGGATCGAGTAGTCGCTTAGCCATGCTTAAATCGGTAGAAGTCGGGTGATGTCTTGTCACCTGCGCGAAATAGGGTCTGTTGATGGATCACGATTGGCTATATTTGCTATCGTAGGAAAAGAACCTGGTTAAGCTGATTTAAGCTGGGTAGAGTTTTGCAAGGTGGTAGTAACTCTGCCTGTGGCAGCTAAGGACCGATCGTTGTACGTCCTCTTGTAATATTGAACGCATGCCTAACACTTAGTAGGCCGGATAACTCGTTCCGACCGTGAAGCCTAGTAGTATGACTTAGGCCGGAAGACCGGAAAGTATAAAGTGTACACTACCAGAGGAAGTGCGGTGTGCGGGGGGCATTGGCGTGAGACCAAGGGCAGGTGATTTAAAAGTCCTGGTCTTCCTGGTAGAGTGGCAGCACTAGGAGTGCGGCGCTGATCGAAGCCATGATTCATGTGTCTTACCAGAGGTAACCCACTTGCTCTCCGACAGGGGATGCATGGGTAAGTGCTAGGAATAACCCTCCAGATGGATAGTGAGAACTTGACAGAGCAGCGACAAACGTAGCATTCACTAAGTACTTAATGGTTCTAAAATGATGAGGTTGATGATAGCAAGAAGGAACAATTGAGGAAACCTGATATGGTTATTATTGTTTGACATTAATCAAGTGAAGTGCTTAGTCTAGGTGCTAATCTAGTGATAGGTTAATAATAATTAACTTGAGGCTAATAAGAATGGTTTACTATCAAACTTAAGCCCTTTTGCAAAACATGAGTCGAGCCAACTCCACTTTACTGTAAGCCTTGCATGATCCTTGGTGTCGTTGGTTGTAGTTAGATGGGTAAGTCTAGCTGAGTACATTATCATACTTAGGGTTTATTCCCACTTGTTGCAGACGACATCTTCTATGACGGTTTCTGCAAGACCTATCTTCACCCTACTGGGGACGAGGACTAAACCGTTGGGTGCGGTTCTCTAAGACTTTGTACCTATTTTGCTTATGGTGGATGTGATAAGACTCTGGCTGTAACAATGAAACTGTGACGTTGGTTTGAAAACTATGTTGCTTCTGCTACTGTGAACTTGTGTTGTAATAACTTTAGTAAACTCCGATGTGTGTCGCTTTGATGACCTTGTGTGAACAGATGTAACAAGTGATGTGTTGTGCTGAACTTATTACGATCTTGGTTTGTTACTTAGTTGGTTTGAAGTCCTTCGAGACTCCAGTTGACTACCAGGATTATATGGGCTCAAGTTTGGAAACTTTATTGCCACAGTGATCGTTTCTACACTTGAACTCTTATAATTTGGCGGTTCTGTGACAGCTGGCATCAGAGTAGGTTCAGCACTAAATACGTCATTTGTGTATTTAAAACAAAAGAATTTTTGAATAAAATTGTGAAAAATCAACTCTGAAAGTGTGCTAGTGGTCAAATCCTCCTTGCCCATATAAGGACTTTAGGTGGCTATGTAAGTACTAACATGGGGGGTTTCCTTTCGCATCTACGGCAGTACTCAGGTATAGATGTGTGATGACTGCATGTTGACTGTATTTTCACTATGATTTTCGATCACTAAAACCATCAACAAAGGTTATGTTTTGGGGATAACACCAAGCAACTAAGTAGCGACATAGGTACAATTCACTTGGTTCCATATGTACATGTCATTATTTGGATGCAGGTGCAAACAACCACTAATCAAGCTCAAATTAAGCAAAGATGATCAAGAAACAAAACCACCACATATCAACAAAAGATTGAAGATGACAAGTGGGGACATCATATGGAGCAAGGTGGTGGGCCAACCCCCCCAAAATGTAGGTCGGTCGACCCACATTTGGTGGGCCCCCACCTAGCCCACACTCCCACCGACTTCAGCACCTTCTAGAAGGTTGGTGGGCCCACATGGAAGCAAAGGGTTGGTCGACCGACCTGTGATGTGGGCCCACCTTTAGTCAGTTCACTCCCAACAACATCCCCATGATGAACATGTGATGGAAATTCCAAACCATTGATCATATGGCAGTTCCAAGGTTGGTTTGATCTAACGGTGGAGAAGAGGGAGCACACGGATCGCTGGCGTGGCGCTGGAGTAGTCCCTACTCCATCTCCCCCAATAAATACCCCCTTAGAGGGCCTAGTTAAGCATGATGTATCTTAGGAAGAGCTACTCTTAGCTAAGTGTGAGAATAGATGGAAGAGAGTGAGGAGTACCCCGAGGAGGAGTCCCAGCTTGTCGGGAGTCTTCTTACAGGAGCACCTTAGTGGATGCTTGTCTTCTAGTAAGTCTTCTGTCTAGTTGCCTTTCTGAAAGCCCTAGTTTGGTTTTGGATAATTGATGAAACCCTAGTACTAACCTCTATACTAAGTGTGTGTAGACTTAATGAGGTTGGTACATGCCAAGTGATGGAGCAAGTGACGATCATGGTGATGATGGTGATGACCACAATATGATCAAGTGCTCAACTTGGAAAACAAGAAAGAGAAAAACAAAACCCTATGGAGATCAAGGCAAAGGTATTTCTTAGGGTTTTGGTGATCAAGACACCATAGAGGGTGTGACCACATTTAGGATAGATAGTCGTACTATAAAGAGGGGAATTCTTTGGCTAAGCGGTTATCAAGTGCCACTAGGTGTCATTGTTCATGTGCATGCATTTAGAACCTAGTGAGCTAACTTAACTCCTTCAAAGAAAATGATTGTGAAAATGCTAACACACGTGCACATGTTGGTTTACACATTGTGGTGTTGGCACACTTTGAGAAGGAGGTGGAGTTTGAAGGGTAGAGAGAGGATGGGTTCCTCTCTCCCTCCCACCAAGTTTGCTTAGTGGGATTCTGCGCTTTTTTAGAAAATGAAGTGGATATTTTCTATTGCGCCGGTGGGAAAATTGGTGAAGTCTCGGGAGTGTTTCCCGGACGTTGGCCACAGAGGCACCGGATGCTGTCTGTGAGTCCGGTGTGTAGTCAGTGCCTGGCTGAGCTAGGGTTAGGCACCGAATGCCAGGCACCAGACGTAGGCTTGTCCCTGTTTGTGCGTCCGGTGGTACGAGTCCGGTGTGCGATCCGTTTGCGAACCTCCCTGCGTTTAAGACCGGTAAGTACCGGACGCTCCGGTGCTCAGCGTGCGGTGATCGAGCTCTCTGTAGACCTCTCTGTGTTTAAGTCCGGTGAGTACCGGATGCGTTCGGTGGCAACTTAACCGCATCCGGTGCTCTGCAGGTGACTGTTAGAGATCGTCACGCGAAAGTGGAAAGGGCAACACGTGGCTGTTTCTAGAGCATCGGACGCAGGGGTTGAGCATCTAGTGCCTCCTGTGTAGCGTCCGGTGACCCCGTGTTTTGCCTAGTGAAAGAGCCAACAGCTCTATTTGTTTGAGCGGCTTATAAATATGTGTTGGCCGGCTCGAGGCTCACTCTCTTAGCATTGTAGCATACTTGACATCCTTGTGAGCCTAAGCAAACACCTCCCACTCATCTTCTTCATAGATTATTCATCTTTGTGAGATTAGGAGTGATTCCAAGTGCATTTGCTTGAGTGATTGCATCTAGTGGCACTTGGGGATCTATATGGCTGCGGTTTTCTTGTTACTCGTGGTGGTTGCTACCACCTAGATGGCTTGGAGTAGCGGAGGAGCTTTGGCACGAATTGGTGATTGTTCGTGGCCATCTCCTGGTGATTGTGAGGGGTCTTGTACCTTCCCCGGTGGAGAGCCAAAAGGTAACTCTAGTGGATTGCTCGTGTCATCGAGTTACCTCACTTGGGGGACGGTTGTTGCGGTGTCCTAGTGAGGACGAGGTTTGTGCTACACCTATTAGCAGCCGAACCACCAAGTGTTGGTTGACACAACGGGGACGTAGCGTGCCGGCAAGCATGTGAACCTCGGGAGAAAATTGTGTGTCTCCATTATGATTGTTCATTGGATTTCTCCCGGTGATTGGACTTCATATTATTGATTGGTTCATCCCCTCTACACGGTGGTATAAAGTTCAAACCATCTGTCTTACATTCCCGCAAACTAGAGTAGCTTACTTACTTGTATAGAAACTTTAGATAGCTCTCTAGTGTAAGTAGTGACATAGCTCCCGTGTGCCTAGTGATCATATCAACTAGAATTGTTGGATAGGTGTCTTGCAAACACCCCATTAGAGCTAGAGCAAAAAGCTACGCTTTGTTATTTACTAACCACTTGCTCTAGCGTCTTTGTAGACTTTTTAAATAGGCTATTCACCCCTCCTCTAGCCATATTAGGACCGTCCAAGTGGTATCAGAGCCATGGTCACCGTTTTGTGAAGGCTTAACAACCTCGGTGCTCAAATTATGGCTCAAATAGTGTACAACCATGTTGGGGGCAAACCACCGTTCTTTGATGACACAAGTTCCTTTGACTATTGGAAGAGAAAAATGAAGATGTATCTTGGATCAATAAATGATAGAGTGTCGGAAGTGATGGAGAATGACTTTGTAATTCTTGATCCCGCCAACCCCACCGACAATGAGACCAAACAAGCAATGCAATACTATGGCTCTCAACACAATATACAATGGCATTGATTCAAAGGTATTTGAGCAAGTTAAAAATCTTGAGAAGGCTAGTGAAGTATGGACAAGGCTTGAAGAAACATATGAGGGCACTACAACGGTAAAAAGTGTCAAGTTATACATGCTCAAGGACAAGCTTTCAAACTTCAAGATGAAGGATGATGAATCAATACCGGAGATGTTCTATAGGCTCCAAGTCATCATCAATGATCTCAAGGGCCTTGGTGAGAAAGTAAAGGATGAAGATTTTATTCACAAGTTCTTGATGTGCTTGCCCAAGAGGTTCAAGACATTGAGAACCATCATATTTAGAGGAGGATTGACGGGTGTATCTCCCAATGAGGTACTTGGAGATGTCATGACCGAAGACCAATACAATGATAATGATAATGATGAGATCATGAAGAAAGATGATGATGATAAGAAGAAGAAGAGCGTAGCATTCAAAGCTAGCTCTTCATCCAAGAGCAAGAACAAGAGCAAGGCCAAGAAGGAAGAATCAAGTGATGAGGAGTGCTCCAATGATGATAGTGATGATGAAGCACTAGCACTCTTTGTCCGCAAGTTTGGCAAGATGATGAAGAAGATGGGCTACCATACAAGAAAGAGAAGGGACAACTCCAAGAACAAAGAATATATGAGGCTATGCTACAAGTGCAAGAGCCCCAATCATATTGTGGTGGATTGTCCATACAATAGTGATCATGATGAGCATGACAAGAAGAACAAGAAGGAGAAGAAAAAAAAGAAGGACAAGAAGATGATCTTCAAGAAGAAGAAGAAGAAGGGTGGATCCTATGTTGTGACATGGGATAGTGATGCTTCTTCGGATGATGATTCTAGTGATGATGACAAGGCATCCAAGAAGAAGGCGCTTGCAAGCATTGCTATCAACAAGCCATCACTCTTCGACACTCCTTCATGCTTCATGGCCAAGGGCCACAAGGTACAATATGATGAGAGTGGAAGTGAACTTGAACATGATAGTGATAGTGATGATGAAAATGAATTCACTAATGAACAACTCATGGACATGTTAGAACAAGCCGATTCTCTCATTCAATCTAAAAACAAGAAGTGCAAAGAATTGGCCAAGAAGTTTAAAGCTCTTGAGCAATCCTTTGATCAGCTCAATGCTAATCATGAGAGAGTAGTGGAAGCCCATGAGAAGCTTGGCAAGGCTCACACCAAGCTTGAGAAAGCTCACTCCTTGTTATTAGAAGAGAATAAGGAAAAGGTTGTTATATCTTGTGATGTGGGCACAACATGTGACTTAATAAAAGAATCACCCAACCCACCTATTGTTGTTGCCACTTACTCTTCTTGTAGGTCTTCATCCACCACCACCAACTCTACCTCTACTTTTAGTGTTAGTGTCACTTGTGATGCTTCACTAAAGGTTGAGAATAAGACTCTCAAAAGAGAGGTGGATGAGCTCACTCATGCCATAGGCAAGGCCTATGGTGGTGAGGCCCACTTGCTAAAGTGCTTGGGTAGCCAAAGGTTTTCTCTCAACAAAGAGGGATTAGGCTATACCCCCAAGAAGGCCAAGAAAGCGTTTGCAACTCACAATCCTAGCTTTGTGAAGAGCAATGGTCGGTATTGCAACAAATGCAAGCAAGTTGGACACCAAGAGCTTAATTGCAACAAAATGAACAAGAACAAGAAAAATGCTATTGTACCTTACATTCCTTTTGATTCTTGTTATGTGCTTACCAAGGGTGAGAAGGGTGTGCATGCTAAGTTTGTTGGTACACAAATTGTGGGTCCAAAGAAGAAGGCCATTTGGGTACCAAAGAGCTTAGTCACAGACCTCCAAGGACCCAAACAAGTATGGGTACCTAAGAAACATTGATTTATTTTGTAGGTAAACTATAAAGCCGGAGAAAGGCATTGGGTGCTTGATAGTGGGTGCACACAACACATGACTGGTGATTCAAGAATGTTCAGTTCAATCAATCCAAATGATGACAATGGTGCTGATAGTATCACATTTGGTGACAATGGCAAAGGCAAGGTCAAAGGGATTGGTAAAATTGCTATATCCAATGACTTGAGCATTTCCAATGTGCTACTAGTAGAGAGCTTGAACTTCAACTTGCTATCCGTAGCTCAACTTTGTGATCTTGGTTTCAAGTGCATATTTGGAGTTGATGATGTGGAGATCATAAGTGTAGATGGCTCTAACTTGATATTCAAAGGATTTAGATATGAGAATCTATACTTGGTTGATTTCAATGCTAGTGAAGCTCAATTATCAACATGCTTGCTCATTAAATCTAGCATGGGTTGGTTATGGCATAGAAGGCTTGGTCATGTTGGAATGAAACAATTGAACAAGTTAGTCAAGCATGATCTTGTTAGAGGGTTGAAAGATGTCTAATTTGAGAAAGACAAGCTTTGTAGTGCATGTTAAGCCAGAAAACTAGTTGGCAACACTCATCCAAAGAAAAGCATCATGAGTACATGCAAGGCATTTGAGTTGTTGCACATGGATCTATTCGGACCAACCACATACACAAGCATTGGTGGAAACAAATATGGATTTGTGATAGTGGATGATTTCACAATATACACATGGGTATTCTTTTTTAGTGACAAGAGTGATGCTTTTGCAACCTTGAAAACTTTTGTTAAGAGTATACACAATGAGTTTGAAACAACCATCAAGAAAGTGAGAAGTGACAATGGAAGTGAATTCAAGAATACAAGAGTTGATGAGCTTTGTGATGAATTTGGCATTAGGCATCAATTCTCAACCAAATACAATCCACAATCAAATGGTCTTGTTGAGAGGAAGAATAGAACCTTGATTGACATGGCAAGATCAGTGTTGAGTGAGTACAATGTGAGTCATTCTTTTTGGGCCGAAGCAATCAACACGGCTTGCTACTATAGCAACCGACTCTATTGTCACCCAATGATGGAGAAGACACCATATGAGCTCTTGAATGGAAGAAAGCCCAACATTGCATATTTTCGGGTTTTGGGTTCCAAATGCTACATATTGAAGAAAGGCACTAGATTGAGCAAATTTGCAAAGAAATATGATGAAGGCTTCTTGCTTAGTTACTCCACTACTAGCAAAGCTTATAGAGTTTGGAATTTGGCTAGTGGTACTCTTGAGAAGGTGCATGATGTTGAGTTTGATGAAACCAATGGCTCTCAAGAGGAAGATGAGAATCTAGATGATGTAAGAGGCACTCAATTGGCCGATGCAATGAAGAATATGGACATTGGTGATTTAAGGCCTAGAGAGGTGATTGATGTTGCAGATGACAAAGATCAAGTGCTTCCTACCTCTAATGTGCAAGCTAGTGGTTCTCATGATCAAAATCAAGCTAGTACAAGTGGTACATAAGTGCAAGATCAACAAGCTAGTACATCATCTCATGATCAACCAAGTGCAAGCAATCAAGTGCAAATACTCCAACCAACAAATATTGCAAGAGATCATTTATTGGATCATATCATAGGTGATATTCAAAGAGGAGTAGATCAAGACTAGCATCATTTTGTGAGCATTTCTCCTCTGTGTCTCACATTGAGCCAAAGAAGATTGATGAGGCATTGAGAGATGTTTATTGGGTTAATGCTATGCATGAAGAGCTTAACAATTTCAAGAGAAATCAAGTATGGGAATTAGTTGAGAGGCCTAGTGATCATAATATCATTGGTACTAGATGGGTCTTTTGCAACAAGCAAGATCAAGATGGGATAGTTGTAAGGTAAAAAGCAAGATTGGTAGCACAAGGCTATACTCAAGTTGAAGGTCTTGACTTTGGTGAAACATATGCCCCGGTTGCAAGATTGGAAGCAATTAGGGTCTTGTTGGCCTATGCTTGTGCACATAATATTAAGTTATATCAAATGGATGTGAAAAGTGCATTTCTCAATGGCTATATCAATGAAGAAGTATATGTTGAGCAACCACCCGGATTTGAAGATGACAAGAAACCCAACCATGTTTACAAGCTAAGAAAGGCATTGTATGGTTTGAAGCAAGCACCAAGAGCATGGTATGAGAGATTGAGAGACTTCTTACTCTCTAAAGGTTTCAAGATGGGCAAGGTTGACACCACTCTCTTCACCAAGAAGATTGGCAAGGACTTGTTTGTGTTGCATATATATGTTGATGATATCATATTTGGATCAACCAACCAAGAGTTTTGTGAGGAGTTTGGAAACATGATGGCTAATGAGTTTGAGATGTCAATGATTGGAGAGCTTAGTTACTTCCTTGCTCTTCAAATCAAGCAATTGAAGAATCGCACATTTGTAAGTCAAGGCAAGTACATAAAAGACATGCTCAAGAAGTTTGGTATCGATGATGCCAAATCAATTAGCACACCAATGGGAACCAATGGAAGCTTGGATCTTGATACCACGTGGGACTTTGGTGGATCCAAAGTTTGTCTCCGTCTATGATTAGAA